>NC_080390.1:16452067-16681312 GCF_028751815.1 Salvia miltiorrhiza | reverse complement strand
TGAAGGATTGGAGCAAGAAATCACCCCCTCCCTTTTTCCTTCAAATTTTCGAAAAAATGGGTATCTTACCCTTCAAAAATTTTTCTTCTTCTTTCCTTGAATTGAGGTGAGAAAAATGATCTATGTGATGTTTGGTAATGATTTGTGTGTGTTTTGAAAAGCTATGCTTTGTGATGTAAAAATTTGGTTGAGTTAGTTTACCCCAAATTGGGAATTTTTGAGTTGATGATCAAGGTGATGAATTGATGATGAAAATGAGTCTATGAGGTGTATATGATGATGATTGATGGAGTAATTTGAGTATATGATGTCAATTGGAGTTTTGATGTGAGTTAGTTTACTAGAATTAGGGATATGTGTATATATGCCCTTATTTGTGAATTGATGGTTTTGATGTGAGATAAAATGACTAAAATTGATAGATATATGATGAGATTAAAGATCCATGTGAGTTTATAAAATTTCTTAGAGTTTAGTTTAATAAAAATTAGGATCTTCTTGTCTATGTGTCTATTAAGTGATTTAACTTAAGATATGTGTAATTGAGCATGATAGTAGTGTTTTAATATGTTTGATTAAGTCTAATGTAAGCTAAGTAAAATTTGGACTTAGTTTAGTTTGAAGGAGTTTTTGAGTTCTCATATGATGTGGGGTTAACGAATGATAAAATGAGGTCAAATTGATTTATGATCATTTTGTGAAGTTGTCATGCTTTTGTTGAGAATTTTATGATGATATATGAGTTTTTCACTAGAGTTAGTTTACATGATAAAAAGGGAAATATATGTGTAAATGAGTTACATGATGTATGAGGTCAATAATGAATGATTGAGAAATTTTGAGCATGAGATTGAAAGAGAATTTGATTGATACGTTGTAGAAACGTTTTCCTTGGGATTTGAGTGGATGATGAAAGAAAAGAGTCAAGATTGAGTATTATGAGTATTTTGATGTATTTGAATGTTTTTAAGTGCTTTAAGTGCTTAAAATGAGTTTTGATGTGGTTGCTTTGTATAAATGTTAATTTGAGCATTAAGAGTTGGGAATGAATTTTTGGTGATTTTTCGTAGGCTACTGACCTACTGTGATCGACGGTTTGTCGATATCAAAAAGCTTTGAAAATTTTACATAATGTCCCTACATGAGTCTTGAGCACCTCTGTAAAATTTCAAGTCATTTGGACTTGATTTACTATTTTTATAAAATGCAAAACCAAATCTGCACATTTCTGCCGGGAATTTCAGAGAACAGGGGACAAAGTCATTCATTTCAGTGACTTCCTGTGTGAATTAGATTTCCAAATTTTTATGGTATCAACCTTACTGTATGGGCTAGATATCCACCAAATTTGAGCTCAATTGGACAACATTTACTATTTTAAAAAAATCAATGTTTCCGATTGCTCAAAACTGCCGAATATGGTAGACCTTGGTAAAAACGCCATATCTCTCAAACCACTTGTAGTTTCTGACTCTACTTTTTTTTAAATGAAACTAGACTCAAATACCTTTCTTTTGGTATGAGTCTGGAGTCCAGGGGATGTCGGAGTCAGAACTTGTTAAAGTTTGAAGTCGAGTCTGTGTAAAAACAGAACATGTCTTGATGACGTTTGATGGTATTTTCTTATGTGCCTTATGTGATTGTGTTGCCTAAGTGTTTTGAATGATATTAGACGAGTCTTATATGAGAGATGAATCGAGACTTAGAACCATGATTTTCTTGAAACCTATCCTTGGACTTAAGGTTTTGAAATGAGTAAAGAGTTTATGTAGAGTTGATTAAGAGATAGAATATAATATAGAGCATGAGTTGAGGCATGAGTTTTTGTCGTTGAGTTTCTAATCGGGATTCATTTTATGACATGAACCTTCGATGATGACGATGATCCCTGAAGACACGAGCAGAGCAAGGAAGTAAGTAACTCCACTTTGACGGGAGTTTTTGAGTAAGGTCTTCAGGTGGGCAATATTTTGAGTATAAATATATTATCCGAGTTTTCTAAAATGATTTGATGATATAATGATGTTATGAGATTAACAAATGTTTTGAGATAAATGATATTTGAGAACTGTTTGACTTGCCAATTTTTGATGTTGAGCTTGTGTGTTACCCTCTACTGATGAGACGAATTCGGTCCTGCCACAAGCGGGATTTTGTGCACAGAGGTGACTGTGAGCCGTCTTCGGGTCGGCCGGTCACGGTACTTGAGAGGGAGGCCTACTTCTCAGTACCTTTGATGATGAGTAGTGGAAGTGGTACATACATGATGAATGTTTAAACTGCGCAGTTACTTATTTATGATGTTGATTATGAAAACTGCATGCACAGATTCATTGATACTAACTTATTTCTGTGTATTGCTGAGATGTGGCAAGCTTCAAACTTATAGCTCTAAGAGCACCTTTCTTGTTTTTCGGCATTTGCCCACTGAGTATTATGTACTCACGCCCTGCATGTATTTCTAAATGTGCAGGCTAAGCAAGGAGTGAGATTGGTCTGGTGCTGGTGGGGGATCGTTAGATGACGTATTTACTTTATCGTATTTCCTTTTTATCGATAAAGTCTTGTTGTGAAGTTACTTTAAATATAAATCAAGTAATATACTCACGGTTATGTGTCTCCATACATGTAACTGGTTCGCCTTTTGCTGCGATACTCTGCATATTATGTTTCCTTATGAAAAATAAGCTATACCTGTTTTGTTTTTGTTCGTGAAATTCCTGATAATTAAAAAGTTATAACGACGTTGACGATTTTACCCTTGGGTTCAATTAATAATATTTTCCTTAGCATGCTTTGATGTGAGCTTCCGCTTGATGTTCGACCTATTCTTCTTATCTTTTATTCTTTAAAAATAGTCGTATCGATACTCGTACCCCACTATCACTAGTGTCGGGATTTCGGGCTGCGACAGTTTACCACCAATTCGAGGGATTGAGCATCAGATTGACTTTGTGCCCGGCGCTACACTGCCGAACCGACCAGCTTACCGAACCAATCCGGAGGAGACAAAGGAGTTGGAGAGGCAAATTGGCGAGTTATTGGCCAAAGGGCATGTGAGGGAGAGTTTGAGTCCTTGTGCGGTACCCGTTCTACTTGTACCAAAGAAGGACTCGTCTTTGAGGATGTGCTGTGATTGCCGAGCCATAAATAACATCACGGTAAAGTATCGCCATCCTATCCCTCGTTTAGATGATATGCTAGATGAGTTGCATGGTTCTTGTGTCTTTTCCAAGATCGATTTGCGTAGTGGATACCATCAGATTAGGATTAAGGAAGGTGATGAATGGAAAACTGCTTTTAAGACAAAACTTGGTTTGTATGAGTGGTTAGTTATGCCTTTTGGTTTGACTAATGCGCCTAGTACGTTCATGCGTCTTATGAATCATGTTTTGCGTGCTTTCATTGGCAGATTTGTTGTTGTCTACTTTGATGATATCCTCATTTATAGCCAGAATCATGATGAGCATGTTGAACATTTGAGGTCTGTTATGGATGTGCTTCGAAAGGAAAAGTTGTTTGCTAACCTTAAGAAGTGCATTTTCGGTACGGACAAGCTTGTGTTTCTTGGTTTTGTTGTTAGTGCGCAGGGTGTACAGGTTGATGACGAGAAGATACGAGCTATCCAAGAGTGGCCAACGCCGACGAATGTTGCAGCAGTTCGAAGCTTTCATGGACTTGCTAGCTTCTATAGGCGATTCGTGCCTCATTTTAGCAGTGTTGCAGCACCATTGACGGAAGTCATCAAGAAGAATGTGGAGTTTAAGCGGGGCAAGGCGCAAGAGGAGGCATTTCAGCAGTTGAAATACAAGTTGACCCACGCCCCGGTATTATCTCTTCCTAATTTCTCCAAATCTTTTGAGATTGAATGTGATGCTTCTGGTGTTGGCATTGGTGCAGTGTTGATGCAAGAGAGACGACCCATTGCGTACTTCAGCGAGAAGCTAAACGGGGCGACGTTGAGTTATCCCACGTATGATAAGGAGCTGTACGCATTGGTGAGAGCTTTGCAAACGTGGCAGCACTACTTGTGGCCCAATGAGTTCGTCATTCACACGGACCACGAGTCGTTGAAACACTTGAAGGGGCAGCACAAGTTGAACAAGCGGCATGCGAGGTGGATGGAATTCATTGAGACGTTTCCCTACGTCATCAAATACAAGCAAGGTAAAGAGAATGTGGTGGCTGACGCACTTTCTCGGAGGTATGCCTTGATCTCTACCTTAGATGCTAAGTTGCTTGGTTTTGAGTGTATCAAGAGTTTGTACGAGCATGATAGTGATTTTGGTGAGATTTATATAGCATGTGCGAGAGCTGCTAGTGGAGAGTATTTTAGGCATGATGACTATCTTTTTAGGAAGAATAAGTTATGTGTTCCTAAATGTTCTTTACGTGAGTTGTTATTGCTGGAATCTCATGGTGGGGGATTGATGGGACATTTTGGTATTGCTAAGACTTTAGCTGTTCTGCATGAGCATTTCTTTTGGCCTCATATGAAACGTGATGTTGAGAGAATTTGTGGTCGATGTGTTACATGTAAACAAGCTAAGTCTAGGGTGAGTTCCCATGGATTGTATACACCATTGCCTATTCCTACAGCACCTTGGATTGATATTTCTATGGATTTTGTGTTAGGTTTGCCTAGGACTAAGCGTGGTCGAGATTCCATCTTTGTGGTTGTTGATCGATTTTCAAAGATGGCACATTTTATTCCATGTCATAAATCTGATGATGCATCTCATGTAGCTGATCTATTCTTTAGAGAGATTGTTAGATTGCATGGCATGCCTAGGACTATTGTTTCCGACAGGGATTCGAAGTTCTTGAGTTACTTTTGGAAGACTTTGTGGTGTAAGTTGGGTACTAAACTTTTGTTTTCTACTACTTGTCATCCACAAACTGATGGTCAAACAGAGGTAGTGAATAGAACTTTGTCTACTTTGCTTAGAGCTATTATCAAGAAGAACATTAAGTCTTGGGAAGATTGTTTGCCTCATGTTGAGTTTGCTTATAATCGTTCTGTTCATTCTGCTACTCAATTTTCGCCATTTGAGATTGTGTATGGATTTAATCCTTTGACTCAATTGGATTTATCTCCTTTACCTGAGCATGAGTATACTAACCTTGATGGCAAGAAAAAGGCTGATTTTGTGAAGCAGATTCATGAGAAGGCAAGGCTGAATATTGAGAGGCGCACGAAGCAGTATGCCGAGCAAGCCAACAAAGGACGTCGCAAAGTAGTGTTTGAGCCCGGTGATTGGGTATGGCTGCACATGCGCAAGGAAAGGTTTCCATTGCAGCGGAGATCCAAGTTACTGCCTAGAGGCGACGGGCCATTTCAAGTGTTGGAGCGCATCAATGACAATGCCTACAAGTTGGACTTACCAGGTGAGTATAATGTGAGTGCTTCTTTTAATGTGACTGATTTGAGTCCTTTTGATGTAGGTGATGCTTTGGATTTGAGGACAAATCCTCTTCAAGAGGAGGGGAATGATGCAGCCCAAGGTTCGTTGGTGCAAGACCCGGTGCATGTTCCTGTTGGTCCGGTTACAAGAGCACGAGCCAAGAAGTTCAAGGAGAGCTTGATGAGCTTAGTTCAAGAAGTGTGGGCTCAAGAGTTGATGAAGAAACCCATTGGAGATGGTGGAGTCGGCCCAAGTTTAATTAATATCATCAAGTGCGAGTGGGCCGAAGCGTGAAGACTTTATATGTTTTGAAGACTTATGTTTTTATTTATTTTCGGATTTTTAGCCCATAGTTTTCAGCTTGGTATTTCGAAAATAAGGGCCTTGTTTGGCAGCCCAGTTAATTTTCGAATTAGGGCTTCTTTGCTTGGTAGTTAAGTTGTTTCCTTATTATATTAGGTTTAGCCTTTGCCTATATATAGGCCACCATATGGACGAAATTTGGAGCCTACCTTTAATCAAATTGTGAGTTTTTATTCTCTCTTGAGAGTTTCGAATTCTTCTTGATTTTTCCAAGACGAATTCAATTTATCGACGTAACGGCGAGATTAACCAACCCTCGTCGGGTGTCATTCAGCGTCCCCGAGTTGCTGCGTCAACTGCACGTTGGGGTTTAGGGATCCGTTCGCCTAAATCATTCCGTGGGTTAGATTCAGAGGTTTTGGGATTTCCATCCTTTCCGTTCCAGTTCAGTCTTCCGCGTGCGTTGTGTTCGATCGTTCGGCAAGGATCGTATCAATATGTGAAATTGCTTGAGTTAGTTTACTAGGATTTGGGTATTTTTGAATTATGAGATCAATGTTTGGATTAATGATGTCTATATGCTAATTGGACTTTATAAAGGACTATGGCATGATTAAATTGTGAATTTTGAATGAAATGAAAAGTGTTAGTTTGAGGAAGAGGATGACATATATGTGTATCTATATGTGTATAATGAATTATGTGGTGAATGAGATCATGTTTGAGTATGATGAATATTATGTTGTACTTGAATGTTTTTTTTTTTTTTGAATGCTATAAGTGTTTAAAATGAGCTTTGATGAGTTTGCTTTGAAGAAATGTTGAGTTGAGCATGTTTGCTTGTGTGATGGAGTTCGGAGTCATTTTCATCATGCACTGGCCTACTGTTTCGAGGGGTTTTTGTTACTTAAACACCATGACAATTTTATGGTAAGTATATTTGAGAGTCTTAAGCACACCGGCAAAATTTCAAGTCATTTGGACTTCGTTTACTATTTTTATAAAATACAAAACCGAAACTGCACAGTACTACCGAGAGTTTCAGAGAGCAGGGGAAAGAGTCATTCATTTAAGTAGCTTCCTGTGTGATCTAGCTTTCCAATATTTTATGGCATTAACCTTATTGTGTTAGCTAGATATCCACCAAATTTGAGCCCAGTTTGACAACACTTACTATTTTTCAAAAATCCAAGTTTTCGATTGCTCAAAACTGCCGAATATGGTAGACTGTAGTAAAACAGTCATATCTCCTACAATACTTGGAGTTTTTGACTCCACTGTTTTTTATATGAAACTAGACTCGAAGACCTTTCTTTTGGTATGAGTCTCGAGTCCAGGAGGTGTCGGAGTCAGAACAGGTTATATTTTGAAGTTGAGTCAGTGTAAAAACAGAGCATGTTTTAATGATGTTTGATTGTGATTCTTATGTGCCTTATGTGATTGTGTTGTCTATGCGTTTGAATGAGATTAGACGAGCCTTATATGAGAGATAAATCGAGACTTAGTACCATGATTTTCTTGAAACCTATCCTTGAACTTAAGGATTTGAGATGAGTGGAGAGTTTATATAGAGTTGAGTAAAGAGATAGAATATGAGTGATGGAGACGCGTCCAAGCTGGCCAAGGACAAGATGGATCCTTTGATTATTCAAAGTGGGCCAATCACAAGAGCTAGAGCCAAAAGAATAAAGGAGTCCATGATGCTTTTAGTTGGTGAAATTAAAGCCCAAGTCCAAGACAATTCTACAATGGGCCAAATGGTGAATATTATTCAAGTTGGTGGGCTTGATGCTACTTGAAGTTTGGGCTCATTAAGCTATCATATTTTGGAGGCCCAAATTGAAGAATAAAGTCCACATTTTCGTCCAAATGGGTGCAGCCCACAAAATGCTCATTTTAAGTTACTTTTTTTTATGTTTAATAAGTGACTTTTGGTGTCCAAGAGACATACCAAGTGTTTTGGAGTTACATTTGTGATTTTATGTGCCTTTTTAATGGTTTTAAGTAGTGGTAAGGGAGTGGGGCTCTCAAGAGACCCTTTGAGCCTATAAATAGGCATGTAAATCACTTGTATTAGAGACACCATTGATATAAACGAAAATTGCTTATGCTTAGTGAGTTGAATTCTCTTTGTTGAGTTTTTCACTTGTTTTAGAACTTATCAAGACACTTGAGCAAGGTCTTGTGGCGTTCATCCATACCGAGGTTCTTGGTTGATTTATATAGCCAACGGGTCGAGGTTTCTACGCTCTTTGGGGTTGATCAAACTAGATTCTCGATCTAGGGAGTCCGCTGCCTACTCACATACGTCGGGTTCTTGGGTCATTATATCCAACGGGTCCTTCGTCCACTTCTATCCATATCATTTGGTTATCAGAGCAATCTGGTATTGATCCAAACTCTTATCTTTTATTTTCTTCATCCTTTCATATATCTCTTATATTCATCCTCATTGTCCTAGAAAAATAGTTGCAAAAAAAAAAAAATCTGCAAAGTTCCAATATCCTTTTGTTTTCCATTGTTGTTACTTCATATAAACTAAAAAAAAACGAAAAAAAAATATATATATATATATATATATATATATATCCAAAAAAAAATCCAAAATTTCTATTTCACTTCAATTTTCCTTAGGAGTTTCACACACTTGTTCCAAAATATCAATTCTTGCATCCAAAGGCTGAAGTTTGGTGAATTTTACTTGTCTTGTTCTTTCTTGATTTGTTTTAGTTCATTTGAAATTCTTACAAACGAGAATTGAGTGGTAAAAGGCATTGAGTGGTGAGTTTATTTGAGGGGTGGTAAAAGCCTACGAGTGATACACGAGTGTTTGTGTGAGGATATATTTGTGTGATACACGAGTGAATTGTGAGGTCATGGAAAACACAAATCCTATTGAATTTACATTGCAAGCCATGCAACAACAATTTGCAAGGTTTGGAGCTGTTATGGAAAATGTAACAGAACGATTGCAGAGGCTGGAATTTCAAGCACCACCGAGGAATGAGGAGGAAGGAGAGAGCGAAGGAGAAGATGATCGTACATCAACACATCGAAATGAAAGGCGAGGAGGAGGTAGAAGAAGAAGACATCAAAATGAAGTTGATGGTGACTTGGGAAGCATCAAATTGAAGATCCCAACATTCCAAGGAAGGAGTGATCCTGAAGCCTATTTGGAGTGGGAGAGAAAGGTGGAGCTCATCTTTGAGTGTCACAACTACTCCGAGGAAAAGAAGGTTAGACTTGCTGCAATTGAATTCACTGATTATGCAATAGTTTGGTGGGATCAATTGACAACAAATAGAAGGCGCTATCGAGAGAGACCAATTTCCACGTGGGAGGAAATGAAAAGCATAATGCGTAAGAGATTTGTACCTTCTCATTATTTTCGTGAATTGTATCAAAAATTACAATCTATGAATCAAGGTACTAAATCTGTTGATGAGTACTACAAAGAGATGGAGATTGCCATGATTAGGGCAAATGTTGATGAGGATAGAGAGGCAACCATGGCTCGATTCCTATGCGGGCTGAATAAGGAGATTGCAAACATCGTTGACCTACAACACTATGTGGAGCTGGAGGATATGGTTCACATGGCCATGAAAGTGGAGAGGCAATTGAAGAAGAAGGGAACCTTTCAAAGGAATTTTCCAACAAGTTCTCAATCTTCAAAGTCGAAGGAGTGGACTTCGTCTAAGTCAAATTTTGGGGCAGCCTCTAAACCTCAAAATGATGTGTCCAAATTCAAGTCCAACGAAGGCGAAAAGGGCAAAGGTATCTCTAATTCTACATCTTCTACTAGAAATAGAGATATCAAATGTTTTCGATGTCAAGGTGTTGGACATATTGCATCTCAATGTCCAAACAAAAGGGTGATGGTCTTGAAGCCGAATGGAGAAATCGAATCTGAAAGTGAACATGATGATGATGATGATGATGAAGATGATGAACAATTGGAGGAGATTGTACCGGAACATGGTGAGCTTTTGGTGGTTCGAAGGGCTCTAAACGTGCAAATCAAACAGGAGGAAGAACAAAGGGAGAACATCTTCCACACAAGATGTTTAGTCCAAGGTAAAGTTTGCATGTTAATTATTGATGGTGGTAGTTGTACCAATGTTGCAAGTGGCGAGATGGTGGAGAAACTGAACTTAAAAACTGAACGGCATCCTCATCCATATAAGCTACAATGGCTTAATGAATGTGGTGAAATTCGTGTGACCAAACAAGTTCTAATTTCATTTTCTATTGGCAATTATAAAGATGAAGTTCTTTGTGATGTGGTGCCAATGCATGCTAGTCACATTCTTTTGGGGAGGCCATGGCAGTTTGATCGAAGGGTGACCTATGATGGATTTCGCAATCACTACACCTTCAAGCACAACAACAAATCCATCATGCTTGTTTCTTTGACACCTCAACAAGTTCAAGAGGACCAGCAGAAATTGTCTCAAGCAAGGAGAGCTCGTGAGGTTGAGGGCAATAAAAGTGAGGTAGTCAAAAAAGAGTCGAGTGAAAAAAAGAGTCGAGAGAAAAGCAAGAGTGAGGGAAAAGAAAAACAGAATTTTTATGTGAGAACAAAAGAAATAAAGAGTGCAATAGTCAAAGAAAAGAGTGTGTTCATTTTGGTGTACAAAGAGTCATTCTTTAGCACTAACGAACTAACCCCATCTTTGCCTAGTACTTTTGTGTCTCTTTTGCAGGAGTTTGAGGACGTCTTTCCCGAGGAAGAACCAAGTGGATTACCTCCTTTAAGAGGTATTGAGCATCAAATCGACTTTGTTCCCGGAGTTGTTCTACCAAACCGACCAGCTTATCGGGCCAATCCGGAAGAGACTAAAGAGATCCAAAGGCAAGTCCAAGAGTTGTTGGAGAAAGGAAAGATTCGTGAGAGCATGAGTCCATGTGCTGTACCGGTGATTGTTGTATCCAAGAAAGATGGATCGTGGAGAATGTGCATGGATTGTCGAGCAATTAATGATACGATCCTTGCCGATCGATCGAACACAACACACGCGGAAGACTGAACTGGAACGGAAAGGATGGAAATCCCAAAACCTCTGAATCTAACCCACAGAATGATTTAGGCGAACGGATCCCTAAACCCCAACGTGCAGTTGACGCAGCAACTCGGGGACGCTGAATGACACCCGACGAGGGTTGGTTGATCTCGCCGTTACGTCGATAAATTGAATTCGTCTTGGAAAAATCAAGAAGAATTCGAAACTCTCAAGAGAGAATAAAAACTCACAATTTGATTAAAGGTAGCTGAAAATTTCGTCCAACACAAAGCCTTATATATAGGCAAAGTAAAGACTAAACCTAACTTGACTAACAAGCAAAAAGAAGCCCTAATTTCGAAATTCACAAGGCTGCCAAACAAGGCCCTTATTAATTCGAAAATAACAAAGCCCTTTAAACTAATGGGCTGCGAAAATAACAAGACTGAAATAAATAAATGAAGTCTTCAAAATAATTAAAATCTTCAAGCTTCGGCCCACTCGCATGTAATGAGATTAATTAAGCACGGGCTCAATTCGCCAACTCCAATGGGTCTCTTCATCAACTCTTGAGCCCACACTTCTTGAACTAAGCTCATCAAGCTCTCCTTGAACTTCTTGGCTCGTGCTCTTGTAACCGGACCAACAGGAACATGCACCGGGTCTTGCACCAACGAACCTTGGGCTGCATCATTCCCCTCCTCTTGAAGAGGATTTGTCCTCAAATCCAAAGCATCACCTACATCAAAAGGACTCAAATCAGTCACATTAAAAGAAGCACTCACATTATACTCACCTGGTAAGTCCAACTTGTAGGCATTGTCATTGATGCGCTCCAACACTTGAAATGGCCCGTCGCCTCTAGGAAGTAACTTGGATCTCCGCTGCAATGGAAACCTTTCCTTGCGCATGTGCAGCCATACCCAATCACCGGGCTCAAACACTACTTTGCGACGTCCTTTGTTGGCTTGCTCGGCATACTGCTTCGTGCGCCTCTCAATATTCAGCCTTGCCTTCTCATGAATCTGCTTCACAAAATCAGCCTTTTTCTTGCCATCAAGGTTAGTATACTCATGCTCAGGTAAGGGAGATAAATCCAATGGAGTCAAAGGATTAAATCCATACACAATCTCAAATGGTGAAAATTGAGTAGCAGAATGAACAGAACGATTATAAGCAAACTCAACATGAGGCAAACAATCTTCCCAAGACTTAATGTTTTTCTTGATAATAGCTCTAAGCAAAGTAGACAAAGTCCTATTCACTACCTCTGTTTGACCATCAGTTTGTGGATGACAAGTAGTAGAAAACAAAAGTTTAGTACCCAACTTACACCACAAAGTCTTCCAAAAGTAGCTCAAGAACTTCGAATCCCTATCAGAAACAATAGTCCTAGGCATGCCATGCAATCTAACAATCTCTCTAAAGAATAGATCAGCTACATGAGATGCATCATCAGATTTATGACATGGAATAAAATGTGCCATCTTAGAAAATCGATCAACAACCACAAAGATGGAATCTCGACCACGCTTAGTCCTAGGCAAACCTAACACAAAATCCATAGAAATATCAATCCAAGGTGCTGTAGGAATAGGCAATGGTGTATACAATCCATGGGAACTCACCCTAGACTTAGCTTGTTTACATGTAACACATCGACCACAAATTCTCTCAACATCACGTTTCATATGAGGCCAAAAGAAATGCTCATGCAGAACAGCTAAAGTCTTAGCAATGCCAAAATGTCCCATCAAACCCCCACCATGAGACTCAAGCAATAACAACTCACGTAAAGAACTTTTAGGAACACATAACTTATTCTTCCTAAAAAGATAGTCATCATGCCTAAAATACTCTCCACTCGCAGCTCTCGCACATGCTAGATAAATCTCACCAAAATCAGCATCATGCTCATACAAACTCTTGATACACTCAAAACCAAGCAACTTAGCATCTAAGGTAGAGATCAAGGCATACCTCCGAGAAAGTGCGTCAGCCACCACATTCTCTTTACCTTGCTTGTATTTGATGACGTAGGGAAACGTCTCAATGAACTCCATCCACCTCGCATGCCGCTTGTTCAACTTGTGCTGCCCCTTCAAGTGTTTCAATGACTCGTGATCCGTGTGAATGACGAACTCATTGGGCCACAAGTAGTGCTGCCACGTTTGCAAAGCTCTCACCAATGCGTACAGCTCCTTATCATACGTGGGATAACTCAACGTCGCCCCGTTGAGCTTCTCGCTGAAATACGCTATGGGTCGTCTCTCTTGCATCAATACTGCACCAATACCAACACCAGAAGCATCACATTCAATCTCAAAAGATTTGGAGAAATTAGGAAGAGATAATACCGGGGCGTGGGTCAATTTGTATTTCAACTGCTGAAAAGCATCCTCTTGCGCCTTGCCCCACTTAAACTCCACATTCTTCTTGATGACTTCCGTCAAGGGTGCTGCAACGCTGCTAAAATGAGGCTCTGATACCAAATGATACGATCCTTGCCGATCGATCGAACACAACACACGCGGAAGACTGAACTGGAACGGAAAGGATGGAAATCCCAAAACCTCTGAATCTAACCCACGGAATGATTTAGGCGAACGGATCCCTAAACCCCAACGTGCAGTTGACGCAGCAACTCGGGGACGCTGAATGACACCCGACGAGGGTTGGTTGATCTCGCCGTTACGTCGATAAATTGAATTCGTCTTGGAAAAATCAAGAAGAATTCGAAACTCTCAAGAGAGAATAAAAACTCACAATTTGATTAAAGGTAGCTGAAAATTTCGTCCAACACAAAGCCTTATATATAGGCAAAGTAAAGACTAAACCTAACTTGACTAACAAGCAAAAAGAAGCCCTAATTTCGAAATTCACAAGGCTGCCAAACAAGGCCCTTATTAATTCGAAAATAACAAAGCCCTTTAAACTAATGGGCTGCGAAAATAACAAGACTGAAATAAATAAATGAAGTCTTCAAAATAATTAAAATCTTCAAGCTTCGGCCCACTCGCATGTAATGAGATTAATTAAGCACGGGCTCAATTCGCCAACTCCAATGGGTCTCTTCATCAACTCTTGAGCCCACACTTCTTGAACTAAGCTCATCAAGCTCTCCTTGAACTTCTTGGCTCGTGCTCTTGTAACCGGACCAACAGGAACATGCACCGGGTCTTGCACCAACGAACCTTGGGCTGCATCAATTAACAAGATCACGGTAAAGTATCGCTATCCTATTCCTAGGCTAGATGATATGCTTGATGAGTTATATGGGGCAATTGTGTTTAGTAAAATTGATTTGAAAAGTGGTTATCACCAAATTCGAATTCGAGAAGGAGATGAATGGAAAACTGCTTTCAAAACAAAGTATGGTTTGTATGAGTGGTTAGTCATGCCTTTTGGATTAACTAATGCACCTAGTACTTTCATGAGATTGATGCATCATGTTTTGAGAAATTTCATTGGAAAATTTGTGGTTGTTTACTTTGATGACATCTTGATCTATAGCAAAAATGTTGAAGAACATCTTGATCATTTGCGTGCTGTTTTAGACACTTTAAGAAAAGAATCATTGTATGCTAATCTTAAAAAGTGTTCTTTTTGCATGGATAAAGTTGTTTTTCTTGGTTTTGTTGTGAGTGCTAATGGAATTGAAATGGAAAAAGAGAAAGTGAAAGCTATGTTAGAATGGCCAATTCCTCAAAATGTGGCACAAGTTAGAAGTTTTCATGGTCTCGCTAGCTTCTATAGAAGATTTGTTAAGGATTTTAGCACGATTGCTGCACCTTTGAATGAGATAGTGAAAAAAGATGTTGGTTTTCATTGGGGGGAAAAACAAGAACATGCTTTTAATCTCCTTAAAGAAAAACTAACTTCTGCTCCTATTCTTGCATTACCTAACTTTGATAGAATGTTTGAGCTTGAATGTGATGCTTCTGGAGTAGGAGTAGGTGCTGTTTTGTTGCAGGATGGAAAGCCAATTGCTTATTTTAGCGAAAAGTTGAAAGGAGCTCAATTGAACTATCCAACCTACGACAAAGAGTTATATGCTTTGGTAAGAGCTTTGGAAACATGGCAGCATTACTTGTGGCCAAGAGAGTTTGTAATTCACACGGATCATGAATCTCTCAAATACCTCAAGGGTCAAGGTAAGCTTAGCAAGAGACATGTTAAGTGGGTGGAATTCATTGAATCTTTTCCATATGTGATCAAGTACAAAAAAGGGAAGGAAAACATTGTGGCTGATGCGTTGTCTCGAAGGTATGCTTTGATCACTACTTTGAGTTCTAAGCTTCTTGGTTTTGAGTCAATTAAGGAATTGTATGCCCATGATTCTGATTTTGGTTCTATATATTTAGCTTGTGAGCATGCTGCATTTGATAAGTTCTATAAGCATGAGGGCTATTTATTTAGAGAAAATAAATTGTGCATTCCTAAGTGTTCCATGCGTGAATTGCTTGTTCGTGAAGCTCATGGGGGTGGGTTAATGGGACATTTTGGTGTTCATAAGACTTTGGAAGTTTTGCATGAACATTTCTTTTGGCCTAAAATGCGTGTTGATGTTGAGAAAATTTGTGGAAGATGCATAACTTGCATGCAAGCTAAATCAAAATCACATCCACATGGTTTGTATAAACCATTACCTATTCCTAGTGCACCTTGGGAGGATATTTCCATGGACTTTGTTTTGGGTTTGCCTAGAACACGAAGGGGTAAGGATTCAATTTTTGTGGTTGTTGATAGATTTTCAAAAATGGCACACTTCATTCCATGTCATAAGAGTGATGATGCAACTCACATTGCTGATTTGTTTTTCAAAGAAATTGTTCGTTTGCATGGAGTTCCAAGAACAATTGTGAGTGATCGTGATGCTAAGTTTGTGAGTCATTTTTGGCGTGTGCTTTGGAATAAATTGGGAACTAAGCTTCTGTTTTCAACTACATGTCATCCTCAAACTGATGGTCAAACTGAAGTAGTTAATAGAACTTTGTCTCAATTACTTAGAATTTTGATTCAAAAGAACTTGAAAACTTGGGAAGATTGCTTATCGTTTGCTGAATTTGCTTATAATCGAAGTGTTCATTCTGCTACTAACTTTTCTCCGTTTGAAGTTGTTTATGGTTTTAATCCATTGAGTCCACTTGATCTAATTCCAATACCAATTGAGGAGCGTGCAAGTCTTGACGGGAAAGCCAAAGCTGAAATGGTGAAAAAGCTGCATGAAAAGGTGAGACTCAATATTGAGAAAAGAACGGAGCAATACATCAAGCAAGCCAACAAGGGCCGAAAGCAAATCATATTTGAGCCGGGAGATTGGGTGTGGCTACATTTGAGAAAGGAGAGATTTCCTTCAAAAAGAAAATCCAAGTTGCAGCCAAGAGGAGATGGACCATTCCAAGTGGTTGCAAGAGTGAATGATAACGCTTACAAACTAGACCTTCCAGGTGAGTATAATGTAAGTGCTACTTTCAATGTTGCTGATTTGTCTCCTTATTTTGGTGAATTAGATTCGAGGACGAATCCACTTGAAGAAGAAGGGAATGATGGAGACGCGTCCAAGCTGGCCAAGGACAAGATGGATCCTTTGATTATTCAAAGTGGGCCAATCACAAGAGCTAGAGCCAAAAGAATAAAGGAGTCCATGATGCTTTTAGTTGGTGAAATTAAAGCCCAAGTCCAAGACAATTCTACAATGGGCCAAATGGTGAATATTATTCAAGTTGGTGGGCTTGATGCTACTTGAAGTTTGGGCTCATTAAGCTATCATATTTTGGAGGCCCAAATTGAAGAATAAAGTCCACATTTTCGTCCAAATGGGTGCAGCCCACAAAATGCTCATTTTAAGTTACTTTTTTTGATGTTTAATAAGTGACTTTTGGTGTCCAAGAGACATACCAAGTGTTTTGGAGTTACATTTGTGATTTTATGTGCCTTTTTAATGGTTTTAAGTAGTGGTAAGGAGTGGGGCTCTCAAGAGACCCTTTGAGCCTATAAATAGGCATGTAAATCACTTGTATTAGAGACACCATTGATATAAACGAAAATTGCTTATGCTTAGTGAGTTGAATTCTCTTTGTTGAGTTTTTTACTTGTTTTAGAACTTATCAAGACACTTGAGCAAGGTCTTGTGGCGTTCATCCATACCGAGGTTCTTGGTTGATTTATATAGCCAACGGGTCGTGGTTTCTACGCTCTTTGGGGTTGATCAAACTAGATTCTCGATCTAGGGAGTCCGCTGCCTACTCACATACGTCGGGTTCTTGGGTCATTATATCCAACGGGTCCTTCGTCCACTTCTATCCATATCAATGAGATAGAGCATGAGTTAAGGGTTTATGAGTATGGATTTTAAAAGGATTAAAATGTTTTAAATCAATTCCATTTTAATGGAGTTTAAAATGCTTATTTAAGTCATTTATAAATGAATAATGGAATTTCGTATTCATTTACATGGAAATGAAATGTGTAGAATGTTATAAGACGGTGCATGATTATTATCTCTTATGTGAACATGTGAATTTCTAAATGATATTAAGTTTAAGGATGTTGAATTCTTTTATTTTGTTTGTTATGTGGTTACGTGATATTATGTGGTTAGTCGATGTTATGTTGGTTTTTGAGTGTTTTAATCGAAATGAATTATGGATGCTAGAACCCTAAAACACTAAAAGATACCCTAGGCACGTAGAATTAGACTTTGTCTTGTGACAATTTTCTTCACGAACTTACCGACTCTTCATCAATAAAGGTCCGGGCGACAGGAAGTGAAGCCGAAGAAGAAGCGACTCCACGCTAGCTTAAGAACGTTTGAGGTGGGCATTACTTTTACTATACGTATATAGAGATCCCCTGCGTGTCGTAGGCCTCTTATACGAATATATGCATGAGATGATTTTAACTGTTAATTTCAGTTTATTATTATGCCCAAATGATAAATGACTCTTATGAAATGAAAATGAAAATGGCTCTTATGAAACGAAATGTTTATGAAATGATTGACTGCCAAAAATGTTTATGTTTTTATATGAATCCTATCTGTGTTGGTTCGCCAACTTTAAAGGAAATCCAATTGGGATCCTATGCTAGACAAAGGTCGCTAGCTAGGGTTAACGTGTACACTCATGGAGACCACGAGTCGCTTGCGACCGGTCTTGGCGTCCGTGGTAAGGAGGCCTCCTTCCCGGCGCATGACAAAAAGGAACAGATATGGATCATATGAAGGAAAATGGGTCGGCCGGCCAATCTTATGAAAATGAAAGAAATGTTTTAGTAAGCGCAGGTCTTTCAAGAAAACCCCTGTGTGTTACTGTTATGGCAGTTCAATTTATATATGTATGCATGATTGTATTTTTTTCGGCATTTGTCCACTGAGTATTTTTATACTCAGCCCTGCATGTATTTCTAAATGTGCAGGTTGAGCAGCTGATGGAATGGAATGGTGTTGAGCGGGTGTTCCTTTGATCATTTCAAGAAATGTAACCTTGAGTATACATCTTCATATGTATATCTCACACGTTTTCCGCTGCAAAACACTTTGATTAGGATAACTCTATGTTATGAAGTTGTGACACGTGATATTGGATAAACCACCTTAATCAGTTCTCCTTTATGTGTATGTTTCATAAGTATCCAAATGATCATATATGATCCTAGCATTTTATCTATGAGTGACATTTCCATACTTTAATGTGTTAAGTAATTGTCCATTTCCGTTCCCACTCGTTGTTCACCCCAAGTCATAACCCCGGTTAACCCGTCATTGGGATAGTGGGCTGTGACAGAGTGGTATCAGAGCGGTTCGTTCGCTCTGGCCCTAGAAATCTTATTCTAAAGAGTCGAGTCTAGTTTGATTCTTTGGACTTTGATGCATGCCATGGAGGCAAAGGCTTTGACGCAAGCTAAGGGCGTTGAAAAGGAGCAGCCCATAGATAAAAAGGAGATTGGGTTTATGCAGAAGTCATTTCTTGCAAGGGCTTGTGATTGGATGTGGGCTGTGAAGGAGGAGAGGTTGATCATTGTGTTGCTGTTCAAGGTTCAAGAGAAGTCAGAGTTAGAGCCGAAGAAGAAGAATAATGCACAAGGGAAAAAAGCTATGGTCCAACAGTCAATTAATGCAAGGAACGAAAATTTGATTTTTGATCCCGGCATTTGGATTGACGACTTGGATTTGAGGACAAATCCCTTTCAAGAGGAGGGGAATGATGCATGCCATGGAGGCCCAAGTTACGTTGCATATGTGGGCTGATTTAATAGAGTCTTTTATTTTGTTTTATCTTATAATTTTCGTGGGTTATGTTAGGGTGGCTGAAATTAGGCCTTAGTTGAGTCAATTTTGAGTTTTATACCTTGTTTTGACTAAGGATATGTTTCCTTATTAGATTAGGAGTTATTTTCCATGTTTATTCTCCTAGTTTGGTTAGGTTTTCGCATACCTTATTTGTAGTCCTTATGATGGACGAAAATTAGGGCTTCTTTGCTTGGTAGTTAAGTTGTTTCCTTCTTAGATTAGGGTTAGTCTTTGCCTATATATATAGGCCTTCTTATGTTGGACGAAAAGGAGCATACTTTTATCAATAAACTTGTGAGTTTTATTTCTCTCTTGAGAATTCCGAATTCCTCTTGATTTTTCCAAGACGAATTCAATTATCGACGTAACGGCGAGTTAACCAATCCTCGTCGGGTGTCATTCAGCGTCCCCGAGTTGCTGCGTCAACTTCACGTTGGGGTTTAGGGATCCGTTCGCCTAAATCATTCCGTGGGTTAGATTCAGAGGTTTTGGGATTCCATCTTCTGTTTCGGTTTTCAAGTCTTCCGTTTGCGTGGTGTTCGATAGATCGGCAAGGATCATATCAGACTTATTATGGGTTCATACGGCACCGCTCAACACTCCATTGCATCGTGCTCAATCAAGGAAAGAAGGTAACTGCAGTTTCAACGTTTTAAAGATGTTAATGTTCTAAAATGCTTCATGAATATGTTTATGTAAAGAGCATGCTATGATGAAATGTTGAATGTTTTGCCTTTCATGGCATATTTTCGCAGTCTATGATGTTATGATCAGACGAATGATAGAAAAATTGACATATGTTTTCCCAGAGAACATAGATTGCTATAAGTTGCATGATCACAATTTCAAAAGAACATAGACTGCTAGATTAGTAGGATATCTCTACAATCTAGATTCTTAAGGTGATGATGTAGAAGAATGAAAGAGAACTTAGAGCATTTCAGCTCCCTCAAGAAAACAATGATTCTTTTGAACTACAAAGAGGAATGAAAAGATATGTACGAGGTAAAGGAAAAGCACAGAATGATGATACGCGACGAATTCAAGGTAAACGTTGCATCAAAGGTTGAACCATAGTCTCTACGTTCAAATGTTCAAGTGCGACGGAATATCAAATCGACTTTTGCTACATGATAGATTTTAAGAATAGTCTGTTTTGCCTGTGTACGTCTGTGTGTATATGTCTTAAGAGAGGTTTGGGGTTTGAGATCAATAGGATAGGGAACCTTAAGATAAGTTTAGTTGTCATGATGAACTTATGCTTTGTTATGTATAGTATGTTCATGGCTCTTCAAGTTCGGGACGATGTTTCCCGTGTGACTGGGAGGTGATGATGTTGGACCTGGCCAGTCCACATGATCCAAATCTCAGTAGACGTCTTTTGGGTTGAAAACCCATGTGTTTCAACTTTCGGTTGAAAAGCCAGATGGGTTCATACTCGAGGTCATTTTGTTCGACCTAGTAGTTAATCATTTCATACCCTCTGGTCATTCTTTTGATTCTCTTGAACAATTTCTACAACACCTTGCTTTGATGTTGTGTTGAGTTTGAGCCTTGCAACTCGTGAGTTGTCATAATAGATCCTCTTGTTTGATAAGACCAAGAAGTGTTAGTCTACCGACGTAGTATACCACCCAAACTATGGCTTCGTATAATTGTGTCTCATTGTGATTAGTTGGAATTAGTCGCGAACGGAAGACTGAAACAAACGAACTATGTAATCCCAAAACCTCTGATTCTAACCCACAGAATGATTTAGGCGAATTGAATTCCCTAAACCCCAACGTGACGTTGAAGCAGCAACTCGGGGACGCTGAATACACCCGACGAGGGTTGGTTGAACTCGCCGTTATGTCGATAAATTGAATTCGTCTTGGAAAAATCAAGAAGAATTCGAAACTCTCAAGAGAGAATAAAAACTCACAATTTGATTAAAGGCAGGCTGATTTTCGTCCAACATGTAGCAGCCATATATATAGGCAAAACTAAACCTAGTCTAATAAAGAAACAACTTAAAAATAAGCCCTAATAAGCCAAACAAGGCCCTTACTTTAAAACTCGAAATTAACAAGGCCCTTAAACAAATGGGCTGCGAAATAAAGCTAAATAAATAAAATGAAGTCTTTCAAACTTCGACCCACTCGCACGTAATAAGATTAATCAAACACGGGCTCAATTCGCCAACTCCACAATCTCCAATTAGCTTCTTGATCAACTCTTGCTTCCAAGCTCCTTCAACTAAGATCATCAAGCTCTCCTTGAACTTCTTGGCTCGAGCTCTTGTAACTAGACCAACAGGAACATGCACCGGGTCTTGCACCAACGAACCTTCGGCTGCATCATTCCCCTCCTCTTGAAGAGGATTTGTCCTCAAATCCAAAGCATCACCTACATCAAAAGGACTCAAATCAGTCACATTAAAAGAAGCACTCACATTATATTCACCTGGTAAGTCCAACTTGTAGGCATTATCATTGATGCGCTCCAACACTTGGAATGGTCCATCGCCTCTAGGAAGTAACTTGGATCTCCGCTGCAATGGAAACCTTTCCTTGCGCATATGCAGCCATACCCAATCACCGGGCTCAAACACCACTTTGCGACGCCCTTTGTTGCCTTGCTCAGCGTACTGCTTCTTGCGCCTCTCAATGTTCATCAGTGCATTCTCATGAATCTGCTTCACAAAATCAGCCCTCTGCTTTCCATCAAGGTTAGTATGCTCATGTAACGCCCCCATCCCTTGCGAATAGGAGATGCTACCAAAAATATTCTTTTATTTCATTTCTCTAATATTAATTTAAGTATAGGCTATAAAGAAAAAAATAGAAAAAGAATTTCCTTTTTGATTATACAGCCTATACTTAAATTAATATTAGAGAAATGAAATAAATTAATATTTTGGGTAGCATCTCCTATTCGCAAGGGATGAGGGCGTTACAGTGTGGTATCAGAGCAGGTCTACGTTCCTGTAGACTTGCGTCTGAAATATATTTATTAGTAAAGTATATGAATTGTTGTGACATGCTTTGAATCGGGAGAGAATGTGGTTCGTGGCTGCTGCTCTATGCCGACTCCAAGGTAATATGTATTTATTAAATGATTTTATATTGCTTAACATTATGATGTGAGTATTAAATGATTGTGTTGAAATTTTTATGACAGTTTGATCGTATCAATTTGAATTATGTGAAAGAATAAGTGTGTCCACAAGAGACAAAGAATGATTTTAATGTTTAGTTGATACGATTAATGAATATTTTTGGTAGCATCTCCTATTCGCAAGGGATGGGGGCGTTACAGCTCATGCTCAGGTAAAGGAGATAAATCCAATGGAGTCAAAGGATTAAATCCATACACAATCTCATAAGGCGAATACTTAGTAGCAGAATGAATAGAACGATTATATGCAAACTCAACATGAGGCAAACACTCTTCCCAAGACTTAATGTTCTTCTTGATAATAGCTCTAAGCAAAGTAGACAAAGTCCTATTCACTACTTCGGTTTGACCATCAGTTTGTGGATGACAAGTAGTAGAAAACAAAAGTTTCGTACCTAACTTACACCACAAAGTCTTCCAAAAGTAACTCAAGAACTTCGAATCCCTATCAGAAACAATAGTCCTGGGCATGCCATGCAATCTAACAACCTCTCTAAAGAACAGATCAGCGATATGAGATGCATCATCAGATTTATGACATGGAATGAAATGTGCCATCTTAGAGAATCGATCAACCACAACAAAGATGGAATCTCTACCATGCCTCCTAGGCAAACCTAACACGAAATCCATAGAAATATCAATCTAAGGTGCTGTAGGAATGGACAATGGTGTATACAATCCATGGGAACTCACCCTAGACTTAGCTTGTTTACATGTAACACATCGACCACAAATTCTTTCAACATCTCGTTTCATATGAGGCCAAAAGAAATGCTCTTGCAGAATAGCTAAAGTCTTAGCAATGCCAAAATGTCCCATCCATCCCCCACCATGAGACTCAAGCAATAACAAATCACGTAGAGAACACTTAGGAACACACAACTTACTCTTTCGAAAAAGATAGCCATCATGCCTAAAATACTCTCCACTAGCAGATCTCTCACATGCTCGATAAAGCTCACCAAAATCATCATCATGCTCATACAAACTCTTAATGCACTTAAAACCAAGCAACTTGGCATCTAAAGTAGAGATCAAGGCATGCCTCCGAGAAAGTGCATCAGTCACTACATTCTCTTTACCTTGCTTGTATTTGATGACGTAGGGAAACGTCTCTATGAACTCCATCCACCTTACATGCCTCTTGTTCAACTTGTGCTGCCCCTTCAAGTGTTTCAACGATTCATGATCCGTGTGAATGACGAACTCATTGGGCCACAAGTAGTGCTGCCACGTTTGCAAAGCTCTCACTAAGGCGTACAGCTCCTTATCATACGTGGGATAGCTTAACGTCGCTCCATTTAGCTTTTCGCTGAAGTACGCAATGGGTCGTCTCTCTTGCATCAAAACTTGATGCATGCCATGGAGGCCCAAGTTACGTTGCATATGTGGGCTGATTTAATAGAGTCTTTTATTTTGTTTTATCTTATAATTTTCGTGGGTTATGTTAGGGTGGCTGAAATTAGGCCTTAGTTGAGTCAATTTTGAGTTGTATACCTTGTTTTGTGATGCATGCCATGGAGGCCCAAGTTACGTTGCATATGTGGGCTGATTTAATAGAGTCTTTTATTTTGTTTTATCTTATAATTTTCGTGGGTTATGTTAGGGTGGCTGAAATTAGGCCTTAGTTGAGTCAATTTTGAGTTTTATACCTTGTTTTGACTAAGGATATAGGAATTCGGAATTCAGAATTCGCTTTGATACCAGATGATACGATCCTTGCCGATCGATCGAACAGAACGCACGCGGAAGACTGAACTTGAACGGAAAGGATGGAAATCCCAAAACCTCTGAATCTAACCCACGGAATGATTTAGGCGAACGAATCCCTAAACCCCAACGTGCAGTTGACGCAGCAACTCGGGGACGCTGAATGACACCCGACGAGGGTTGGTTGACTCGCCGTTACGTCGATAATTGAATTCGTCTTGGAATAATCAAGAGGAATTCGGAATTCTCAAGAGAGAAATAAAAACTCACAAGTTTATTGATAAAAGTAGGCTCTAAATTTCGTCCAACACAAAGCCTTATATATAGGCAAAGTAAAGACTAAACCTAACTTGACTAACAAGCAAAAGACACCCTAATTTTCGTCCATCATATAGGCAAAGTAAAGACTAAACCTAACCTGGCTCTGATACCAAGATGATATGATCTTTGCCGATCAAATCGAATACGCAAGCGGAAGACTGAAAAACGAACAGAAGATGGAATCCCAAAACCTCTGAATCTAACCCACGGAATGATATAGGAATGCCCTATACCCCAACGTGAAGTTGACGCAGCAACTCGGGGACGCTGAATGACACCCGACGAGGGTTGGTTGACTCGCCGTTACGTCGATAATTGAATTCGTCTTGGAACAATCAAGAGGAATTCGGAATTCTCAAGAAAGAAATAAAACTCACAAGTTTATTGATAAAAGTAGGCTGTAAATTTCGTCCAACACAAAGCCTTATATATAGGCAAAGTAAAGACTAAACCTAACTTGACTAACAAGCAAAAGACACCCTAATTTTCGTCCATCATAAAGACTACAAATAAGGTATGTGAAAACCTAACCAAACTAGGAGAATAAACATGGAAAATAACTCCTAATCTAATAAGGAAACATATCCTTAGTCAAAACAAGGTATAAAACTCAAAATTGACTCAACTAAGGCCTAATTTCAGCCACCCTAACATAACCCACGAAAATTATAAGATAAAACAAAATAAAAGACTCTATTAAATCAGCCCACATATGCAACGTAACTTGGGCCTCCATGGCATGCATCATTCCCCTCCTCAAATCCAAGTCGTCAATCCAAATGCCGGGATCAAAAATCAAATTTTCGTTCCTTGCATTAATTGACTGTTGGACCATAGCTTTTCTCCCTTGTGCATTATTCTTCTTCTTCGGCTCTAACTCTGACTTCTCTTGAACCTTGAACCGCAACACAATGATCAGCCTCTCCTCATTCACGGCCCACATCCAATCACAAGCCCTTGCAAGAAATGACTTCTGCATAAACCCAATCTCCTTTTTATCTATGGGCTGCTCCTTTTCAACGCCCTTAGCTTGCGTCAAAGCCTTTGCTTCATCGGTCTCCTCCAATTGTGGCCTATCGGAATCGGTCTCCTCACCTTGGAGAGTAACAACCTCTCTATCAATCTCCACTTCAACCTGCATCTCCTTTTTCTCTACCGGCTGCTCCCTAGACATCTCCTCATCCGCCTCCATGTGCAGTTGCTGCAGTTTCACGTGATCCTCATAAATTTGTTGAGGACTAAGGGAAACAAGTGCCAACTTCTTTTGCTTATACGCGAAGGAGTACTTATTGGTGACTCCATCCTGAGTAGCTTGTCTATCAAACTGCCACGGTCTACCCAACAAAATATGGGTCGCCTGCATGGGAACAACATCGCACAAAACCTCGTCTTCATACCTCCCCAAGCTAAAAGACACTTTCACTTGCTTGGTGACCTCGACGACGCCGGGCGCATTCAGCCATTGCAAACGATATGGTTTGGGGTGATTCAACTCGGGCAGCCCCAATCTCGTCACCATGAACTGACTCACCATATTCGTGCAACTTTCGCTATCAATGATCACACTGCACAACTTGTCTTGGACAAGAACTCTCGTGTGAAAGAGATTCTCCCATTGCTCGCTCTCATTGGATCCAAAACCTTGACATGTACGACACTTTGTATCTCGATTGCAACCATCAAAAACTGCCGGATGGTTGTGATTTGTAGAACTGACACTCATACTCTCTCAAGAACGTAAAGACCCAAACAGAAAAACAAAACAATGGATAATTTCGACCCTTACGAAACCTGGAAAACTGATACCAGATGATATGATCTTTGCCGATCAAATCGAATACGCAAGCGGAAGACTGAAAACGAACAGAAGATGGAATCCCAAAACCTCTGAATCTAACCCACGGAATGATATAGGAATGCCCTATACCCCAACGTGAAGTTGACGCAGCAACTCGGGGACGCTGAATGACACCCGACGAGGGTTGGTTGACTCGCCGTTACGTCGATAATTGAATTCGTCTTGGAACAATCAAGAGGAATTCGGAATTCTCAAGAAAGAAATAAAACTCACAAGTTTATTGATAAAAGTAGGCTGTAAATTTCGTCCAACACAAAGCCTTATATATAGGCAAAGTAAAGACTAAACCTAACTTGACTAACAAGCAAAAGACACCCTAATTTTCGTCCATCATAAAGACTACAAATAAGGTATGTGAAAACCTAACCAAACTAGGAGAATAAACATGGAAAATAACTCCTAATCTAATAAGGAAACATATCCTTAGTCAAAACAAGGTATAAAACTCAAAATTGACTCAACTAAGGCCTAATTTCAGCCACCCTAACATAACCCACGAAAATTATAAGATAAAACAAAATAAAAGACTCTATTAAATCAGCCCACATATGCAACGTAACTTGGGCCTCCATGGCATGCATCATTTTGACTAAGGATATGTTTCCCTTATTAGGTTAGGAGTTATTTTCCATGTTTATTCTCCTAGTTTGGTTAGGTTTTCCCATACCTTATTTGTAGTCTTTATGATGGATGAAAATTAGGGTTTAGATTAGGTTTAGTTGTTTCCTTATTAGACTAGGTCTCTTTATTGTTGCCTATATATAGGCCTCTTGTTATGAATGAATGATCAACCAATTTTATATCAAATTTCGTGAGTTATCACTTCTCCTTGAGAGTTTCGAATTTTCTCTTGTATATTCCAAGAGAGTTCATTTATCCGGCGTAACGGCGAGTCAACCATCCCTCGTCGCGTGTCATTCATCGTCCCCGAGTTGCTGCGTCAACTTCACGTTGGGGTTTAGGGATTCGTTCGCCTAAATCATTCCGTGGGTTAGATTCAGAGGTTTTGGGATTCCATATTTTATCTATCTTTAATTCCATCTTCTGTTCGTTTTTCAGTCTTCCGCTTGCGTATTCGAATTGATCGGCCAGGATCGTATCATTTGGTATCAGAGCGGCGTTTCGTATCCAGATTTTCGCAGGAAATCAAGTTCTGGCAGTCTCCGAAAAACGGCCATAACTTTCTGTACAGACCTCGGATTAAGGCAAAACAAGTGGACACAGAAAGCTCTCTCGAAGACGAAGAAGTCGTATTTCTGGGAAAAATACGATTGGAGGACGTTTGATGCTTAAAACGAAGGGTTGAAGTTGGCTGACCTGTTCAGTGACGAATTGATAAATTCCTAGGAATTCTTCAGGAGTATGACTGGAGTCGATTTACCTACATATATGGTGGAAGAGCTGAAGAAAATCATAGAGAATGCGTTTAAGCCTATTCATGAGAGGTTAGATTTAATTGAGCAATCTCAACGGAGACCGGATCAGAATTTTCTTCAGTCAATTAGGCGTCCTCGAAAGGGTCTTATGAAAGAAGAAAAATCTTACGAGGAAGAGTTCGAGAATGCTTCTCGACAATTTTATAGCTGCAAGAAAAGGCGAGATGAAGCAAGGGATCTTGAGAATATCAAGTTGAAAAATATTCCATCAATCCAAAAGAAACACGATCATAAATCGTATCTTGGAGGGGAGTGGGATAATTGGATCTATGAAGAGAATCAGTCATTGCCAATGCAACAACTAGAAGACACCGTCACTCTCAACCCGACAAGCCACCGTTTGAATCCAAAGAAGATGAATGTTGAAGTGGAAGTCGTGGCGTATATCAATGAAGAGGCATGTTTGAATCCAAAGGAGTTGGTGGAAGTTGATAGAGAGGTTGATGTCAAAGATGATGAGTCTACTCCTAAGTTGCTAAAATTGAAGGATTCAAGTGACGAAGTGCTTGAGGAATCTACTCCAACTACTTTGGAAGCAAAGGCTTTGGCGCAAGCTAAGGGCGTTGAAAAGGAGCAGCCCATAGATAAAAAGGAGATTGGGTTTATGCAGAAGTCATTTCTTGCAAGGGCTTGTGATTGGATGTGGGCCGTGAAGGAGGAGAGGCTGATCATTGTGTTGCGGTTCAAGGTTCAAGAGAAGTCAGAGTTAGAGCCGAAGAAGAAGAATAATGCACAAGGGAGAAAAGCTATGGTCCAACAGTCAATTAATGTAAGGAACGAAAATTTGATTTTTGATCCCGGCATTTGGATTGACGACTTGGATTTGAGGACAAATCCCTTTCAAGAGGAGGGGTATGATGCATGCCATGGAGGCCCAAGTTACGTTGCATATGTGGGCTGATTTAATAGAGTCTTTTATTTTGTTTTATCTTATAATTTTCGTGGGTTATGTTAGGGTGGCTGAAATTAGGCCTTAGTTGAGTCAATTTTGAGTTGTATACCTTGTTTTGACTAAGGATATGTTTGCCTTATTAGATTAGGAGTTATTTTCCATGTTTATTCTCCTAGTTTGGTTAGGTTTTCCCATACCTTATTTGTAGTCTTTATGATGGACGAAAATTAGGGTTTAGATTAGGTTTAGTTGTTTCCTTATTAGACTAGGTCTCTTTATTGTTGCCTATATATAGGCCTCTTGTTATGAATGAATGATCAACCAATTTTATATCAAATTTCGTGAGTTATCACTTCTCCTTGAGAGTTTCGAATTTTCTCTTGTATATTCCAAGAGAGTTCATTTATCCGGCGTAACGGCGAGTCAACCATCCCTCATCGCGTGTCATTCATCGTCCCCGAGTTGCTGCGTCAACTTCACGTTGGGGTTTAGGGATTCGTTCGCCTAAATCATTCCGTGGGTTAGATTCAGAGGTTTTGGGATTCCATATTTTATCTATCTTTAATTCCATCTTCTGTTCGTTTTTCAGTCTTCCGCTTGCGTATTCGAATTGATCGGCCAGGATCGTATCAAAACTGCACCAACACCAACACCAGAAGCATCACATTCAATCTCAAAAGATTTAGAAAAGTTAGGAAGAGATAATACCGGGGCGTGGGTCAATTTGTACTTCAACAACGCAAACACCTCCTTTGCGCCTTTTCCCACTTGAACTCTATATTCTTCTTGATGACTTCGGTTAACGGTGCTGCAACACTGCTAAAATGAGGCACGAATCACCGATAAAAGCTAGCAAGTCCATGAAAACTTCTAACTTCTCCAATGCTCTTGGGAGTCGGCCACTATTGGATAGCTCGTATCTTCTCCTCATCAACCTGTACTCCCTGTGCACTAACAACAAAACCAAGAAACACAAGTTTGTCCGTACAAAATGTGCACTTCTTAAGGTTAGCAAACAACTTTTCTTTCCTAGGCACATCCATAACAGACCTCAAATGCTCAACATGTTCAACATGACTTTTGCTATATACTAGGATATCATCAAAATAGACAACAACACATCTGCCAATAAAAGAACGCAAAACATGATTCATAAGACGCATGAACGTACTAAGTGCATTAGTCAATCCAAAAGGCATAACTAACCACTCATACAAACCAAGTTTTGTTTTAAAGACAGTTTTCCATTCATTTCCTTCTTTAATCCTAATTTGATGGTATCCACTACGCAAATCAATCTTGGAAAACACGCAAGAACCATGCAACTCATCCAGCATATCATCTAATCGAGGAATAGGATGGCAAAACTTTATTGTGATGTTATTAATGGTTCGGCAACTCAAGGTCGAATCCTTCTTGGGTACGAGTAGAACAGGTACCGCACAAGGACTCAAACTCTCCCTCACGTGCCCTTTGGCCAATAACTCGCCAATTTGCCTCTCCAACTCCTTTGTCTCTTCCGAATTGGTTCGGTAAGCTGGTCGTGATACGATCCTTGCCGATCGATCGAACACAACGCACGCGGAAGACTGAACTGGAACGGAAAGGATGGAAATCCCAAAACCTCTGAATCTAACCCACGGAATGATTTAGGCGAACGGATCCCTAAACCCCAACGTGCAGTTGACGCAGCAACTCGGGGACGCTGAATGACACCCGACGAGGGTTGGTTGATCTCGCCGTTACGTCGATAAATTGAATTCGTCTTGGAAAAATCAAGAAGAATTCGAAACTCTCAAGAGAGAATAAAAACTCACAATTTGATTAAAGGTAGGCTGAAAATTCGTCCAACACATAGTAGATAGGCACAACTAAACCTAGTCTAATAAGGAAACAACTTAAAAACAAGCCCTAATAGGCCAAACAAGGCCCTTACTTTAAAAATCCGAAAATTAACAAGGCCCTAACTAATGGGCTGCGAAATAAAGCTAAGTAAATAAAAATTGAAGTCTTTCACACTTCGGCCCACTCGCACGTAATAAGATTAATCAAACACGGGCTCAATTCGCCAACTCCACAATCTCCAATTGGCTTCTTGATCAACTCTTGCTTCCAAACTTCTTCAACTAAGATCATCAAGCGCTCCTTGAACTTCTTGGCTCGAGCTCTTGTAACTGGACCAACAGGAACATGCACCGGGTCTTGCACCAACGAACCTTGGGCTGCATCATTCCCCTCCTCTTGAAGAGGATTTGTCCTCAAATCCAAAGCATCACCTACATCAAAAGGACTCAAATCAGTCACATTAAAAGAAGCACTCACATTATACTCACCTGGTAAGTCCAACTTGTAGGCATTGTCATTGATGCGCTCCAACACTTGAAATGGCCCGTCGCCTCTAGGAAGTAACTTGGATCTCCGCTGCAATGGAAACCTTTCCTTGCGCATGTGCAGCCATACCCAATCACCGGGCTCAAACACTACTTTGCGACTTCCTTTGTTGGCTTGCTCGGCATACTGCTTCGTGCGCCTCTCAATATTCAGCCTTGCCTTCTCATGAATCTGCTTCACAAAATCAGCCTTTTTCTTGCCATCAAGGTTAGTATACTCATGCTCAGGTAAGGGAGATAAATCCAATGGAGTCAAAGGATTAAATCCATACACAATCTCAAATGGTGAAAATTGAGTAGCAGAATGAACAGAACGATTATAAGCAAACTCAACATGAGGCAAACAATCTTCCCAAGACTTAATGTTCTTCTTGATAATAGCTCTAAGCAAAGTAGACAAAGTCCGATTCACTACCTCTGTTTGACCATCAGTTTGTGGATGACAAGTAGTAGAAAACAAAAGTTTAGTACCCAACTTACACCACAAAGTCTTCCAAAAGTAGCTCAAGAACTTCGAATCCCTATCAGAAACAATAGTCCTAGGCATGCCATGCAATCTAACAATCTCTCTAAAGAATAGATCAGCTACATGAGATGCATCATCAGATTTATGACATGGAATGAAATGTGCCATCTTAGAAAATCGATCAACAACCACAAAGATGGAATCTCGACCACGCTTAGTCCTAGGCAAACCTAACACAAAATCCATAGAAATATCAATCCAAGGTGCTGTAGGAATAGGCAATGGTGTATACAATCCATGGGAACTCACTCTAGACTTAGCTTGTTTACATGTAACACATCGACCACAAATTCTCTCAACATCACGTTTCATATAAGGCCAAAAGAAGTGCTCATGCAGAACAGCTAAAGTCTTAGCAATGCCAAAATGTCCCATCAAACCCCCACCATGAGACTCAAGCAATAACAACTCACGTAAAGAACATTTAGGAACACATAACTTATTCTTCCTAAAAAGATAGTCATCATGCCTAAAATACTCTCCACTCGCAGCTCTCGCACATGCTAGATAAATCTCACCAAAATTAGCATCATGCTCATACAAACTCTTGATACACTCAAAACCAAGCAACTTAGCATCTAAGGTAGAGATCAAGGCATACCTCCGAGAAAGTGCGTCAGCCACCACATTCTCTTTACCTTGCTTGTATTTGATGACGTAGGGAAACATCTCAATGAATTCCATCCACCTCGCATGCCGCTTGTTCAACTTGTGCTGCCCCTTCAAGTGTTTCAACGACTCGTGATCCGTGTGAATGAATGACGAACTCATTGGGCCACAAGTAGTGCTGCCACGTTTGCAAAGCTCTCACCAATGCGTACAGCTCCTTATCATACGTGGGATAACTCAACGTCGCCCCGTTTAGCTTCTCGCTGAAGTACGCAATGGGTCGTCTCTCTTGCATCAACACTGCACCAATGCCAACACCAGAAGCATCACATTCAATCTCAAAAGATTTGGAGAAATTAGGAAGAGATAATACCGGGGCGTGGGTCAATTTGTATTTCAACTGTTGAAATACCTCCTCTTGCGCCTTGCCCCACTTAAACTCCACATTCTTCTTGATGACTTCCGTCAATGGTGCTGCAACACTGCTAAAATGAGGCACGAATCGCCTGTAGAAACTAGCAAGTCCATGAAAGCTTCGAACTGCTGCAACGTTCGTCGGCGTTGGCCATTCTTGGATAGCTCGTATCTTCTCGTCATCAACCTGTACACCCTGCGCACTAACAACAAAACCAAGAAACACAAGCTTGTCCGTACCGAAAATGCACTTCTTAAGGTTAGCAAACAACTTTTCCTTGCGAAGCACATCCATAACAGACCTCAAATGTTCAACATGCTCATCATGATTCTGGCTATAAATGAGGATATCATCAAAGTAGACAACAACAAATCTGCCAATGAAAGCACGCAAAACATGATTCATAAGACGCATGAACGTACTAGGCGCATTAGTCAAACCAAAAGGCATAACTAACCACTCATACAAACCAAGTTTTGTCTTAAAAGCAGTTTTCCATTCATCACCTTCCTTAATCCTAATCTGATGGTATCCACTACGCAAATCGATCTTAGAAAAGACACAAGAACCATGCAACTCATCTAGCATATCATCTAAACGAGGGATAGGATGGCGATACTTTACCGTGATGTTATTGATGGCTCGGCAATCACAGCACATCCTCAAAGACGAGTCCTTCTTTGGTACAAGTAGAACGGGTACCGCACAAGGACTCAAACTCTCCCTCACATGCCCTTTGGCCAATAACTCGCCAATTTGCCTCTCCAACTCCTTTGTCTCCTCCGGATTGGTTCGGTAAGCTGGTCGGTTCGGCAGTGTAGCGCTGGGCACAAAGTCAATCTGATGCTCAATCCCTCGAATTGGTGGTAAACCGGCAGGTGTATCGTCGGGAAAAACATCATCAAACTCCTGCAAAACAGAACGAATAGAAGGGGGTAGAGAAGAGAGATCGTTAGTAATAACCAAGTTCTCCTGATATCGCAACAGCATGATCGGCCTCTCCTCCTGTACACACCACTTCAAATCACTAGCCCGAGCAAGAAATGACTTATGAATCAACCCATTCTCCTTCTTCTCCACGGGCTGCTCCTTTGACTTCACCTTGTCCGCCTCCTTTTGCAATTGCACTTGATCCTCATAAACTTGTTTAGGAGTAAGAGGAACAAGCGACACCTTTTTCTGCTTGTATTCAAATGAATATTTGTTGGTGAAGCCATCATGAATAACACGGCGATCAAACTGCCACGGTCGCCCCAACAGGATGTGGCTCGCTTGCATAGGGATCACATCACACACAACCTCATCCTCATACTTCCCAATGCGAAACGGAACCTTCACTTGCTTCGTCACTTTGATGACGCCTGTCTCATTCAGCCACTGCAAACGATACGGCTTGGAATGCTTCTCCGTGGTCAGCCCCAATCTCTCAACCATGGCTCTACTAGCCACATTCGTGCAACTCCCGCCATCAATGATCACACTACATACCTTGTCTTGAACAAGACATCTCGTGTGAAAGAGGTTCTCTCGCTGCTCTCGCTCATTGGGTTGAGTTTGGACACTCAAGGCTCTCCTAGCTACAAAAAGCTGTCCATTGGGCGCGAAAATCTCCTCACACTCCTCCTCATCATCGGTACCATCTCCATCCTCCAATTTCGGCATATCAGGATCGGTCTCATCACCATCTGTCACGACTTCGCCGTCATCTCTCATGATCATAATTCTCCTGTTCGGGCAGTCACTCATAATATGCCCGAAGCCTTGGCACTTGATATGATCTTTGCCGATCAAATCGAATACGCAAGCGGAAGACTGAAAAACGAACAGAAGATGGAATCCCAAAACCTCTGAATCTAACCCACGGAATGATATAGGCGACTGAATGCCCTATACCCCAACGTGAAGTTGACGCAGCAACTCGGGGACGTTGAATGACACCCGACGAGGGTTGGTTGACTCGCCGTTACGTCGATAATTGAATTCGTCTTGGAACAATCAAGAGGAATTCGGAATTCTCAAGAAAGAAATAAAACTCACAAGTTTATTGATAAAAGTAGGCTGTAAATTTCGTCCAACACAAAGCCTTATATATAGGCAAAGTAAAGACTAAACCTAACTTGACTAACAAGCAAAAGACACCCTAATTTTCGTCCATCATAAAGACTACAAATAAGGTATGTGAAAACCTAACCAAACTAGGAGAATAAACATGGAAAATAACTCCTAATCTAATAAGGAAACATATCCTTAGTCAAAACAAGGTATAAAACTCAAAATTGACTCAACTAAGGCCTAATTTCAGCCACCCTAACATAACCCACGAAAATTATAAGATAAAACAAAATAAAAGACTCTATTAAATCAGCCCACATATGCAACGTAACTTGGGCCTCCATGGCATGTATCATTCCCCTCCTCAAATCCAAGTCGTCAATCCAGATGCCGGGATCAAAAATCAAATTTTCGTTCCTTGCATTAATTGACTGTTGGACCATAGCTTTTCTCCCTTGTGCATTATTCTTCTTCTTCGGCTCTAACTCTGACTTCTCTTGAACCTTGAACCGCAACACAATGATCAGCCTCTCCTCATTCACGGCCCACATCCAATCACAAGCCCTTGCAAGAAATGACTTCTGCATAAACCCAATCTCCTTTTTATCTATGGGCTGCTCCTTTTCAACGCCCTTAGCTTGCGTCAAAGCCTTTGCTTCATCGGTCTCCTCCAATTGTGGCCTATCGGAATCGGTCTCCTCACCTTGGAGAGTAACAACCTCTCTATCAATCTCCACTTCAACCTGCATCTCCTTTTTCTCTACCGGCTGCTCCCTAGACATCTCCTCATCCGCCTCCATGTGCAGTTGCTGCAGTTTCACGTGATCCTCATAAATTTGTTGAGGACTAAGGGAAACAAGTGCCAACTTCTTTTGCTTATACGCGAAGGAGTACTTATTGGTGACTCCATCCTGAGTAGCTTGTCTATCAAACTGCCACGGTCTACCCAACAAAATATGGGTCGCCTGCATGGGAACAACATCGCACAAAACCTCGTCTTCATACCTCCCCAAGCTAAAAGACACTTTCACTTGCTTGGTGACCTCGACGACGCCGGGCGCATTCAGCCATTGCAAACGATATGGTTTGGGGTGATTCAACTCGGGCAGCCCCAATCTCGTCACCATGAACTGACTCACCATATTCGTGCAACTTTCGCTATCAATGATCACACTGCACAACTTGTCTTGGACAAGAACTCTCGTGTGAAAGAGATTCTCCCATTGCTCGCTCTCATTGGATCCAAAACCTTGACATGTACGACACTTTGTATCTCGATTGCAACCATCAAAAACTGCCGGATGGTTGTGATTTGTAGAACTGACACTCATACTCTCTCAAGAACGTAAAGACCCAAACAGAAAAACAAAACAATGGATAATTTCGACCCTTACGAAACCTGGAAAACTGATACCAGATGATATGATCTTTGCCGATCAAATCGAATACGCAAGCGGAAGACTGAAAACGAACAGAAGATGGAATCCCAAAACCTCTGAATCTAACCCACGGAATGATATAGGAATGCCCTATACCCCAACGTGAAGTTGACGCAGCAACTCGGGGACGCTGAATGACACCCGACGAGGGTTGGTTGACTCGCCGTTACGTCGATAATTGAATTCGTCTTGGAACAATCAAGAGGAATTCGGAATTCTCAAGAAAGAAATAAAACTCACAAGTTTATTGATAAAAGTAGGCTGTAAATTTCGTCCAACACAAAGCCTTATATATAGGCAAAGTAAAGACTAAACCTAACTTGACTAACAAGCAAAAGACACCCTAATTTTCGTCCATCATAAAGACTACAAATAAGGTATGTGAAAACCTAACCAAACTAGGAGAATAAACATGGAAAATAACTCCTAATCTAATAAGGAAACATATCCTTAGTCAAAACAAGGTATAAAACTCAAAATTGACTCAACTAAGGCCTAATTTCAGCCACCCTAACATAACCCACGAAAATTATAAGATAAAACAAAATAAAAGACTCTATTAAATCAGCCCACATATGCAACGTAACTTGGGCCTCCATGGCATGCATCATTTTGACTAAGGATATGTTTCCCTTATTAGGTTAGGAGTTATTTTCCATGTTTATTCTCCTAGTTTGGTTAGGTTTTCCCATACCTTATTTGTAGTCTTTATGATGGACGAAAATTAGGGTTTAGATTAGGTTTAGTTGTTTCCTTATTAGACTAGGTCTCTTTATTGTTGCCTATATATAGGCCTCTTGTTATGAATGAATGATCAACCAATTTTATATCAAATTTCGTGAGTTATCACTTCTCCTTGAGAGTTTCGAATTTTCTCTTGTATATTCCAAGAGAGTTCATTTATCCGGCGTAACGGCGAGTCAACCATCCCTCGTCGCGTGTCATTCATCGTCCCCGAGTTGCTGCGTCAACTTCACGTTGGGGTTTAGGGATTCGTTCGCCTAAATCATTCCGTGGGTTAGATTCAGAGGTTTTGGGATTCCATATTTTATCTATCTTTAATTCCATCTTCTGTTCGTTTTTCAGTCTTCCGCTTGCGTATTCGAATTGATCGGCCAGGATCGTATCATTTGGTATCAGAGCGGCGTTTCGTATCCAGATTTTCGCAGGAAATCAAGTTCTGGCAGTCTCCGAAAAACGGCCATAACTTTCTGTACAGACCTCGGATTAAGGCAAAACAAGTGGACACAGAAAGCTCTCTCGAAGACGAAGAAGTCGTATTTCTGGGAAAAATACGATTGGAGGACGTTTGATGCTTAAAACGAAGGGTTGAAGTTGGCTGACCTGTTCAGTGACGAATTGATAAATTCCTAGGAATTCTTCAGGAGTATGACTGGAGTCGATTTACCTACATATATGGTGGAAGAGCTGAAGAAAATCATAGAGAATGCGTTTAAGCCTATTCATGAGAGGTTAGATTTAATTGAGCAATCTCAACGGAGACCGGATCAGAATTTTCTTCAGTCAATTAGGCGTCCTCGAAAGGGTCTTATGAAAGAAGAAAAATCTTACGAGGAAGAGTTCGAGAATGCTTCTCGACAATTTTATAGCTGCAAGAAAAGGCGAGATGAAGCAAGGGATCTTGAGAATATCAAGTTGAAAAATATTCCATCAATCCAAAAGAAACACGATCATAAATCGTATCTTGGAGGGGAGTGGGATAATTGGATCTATGAAGAGAATCAGTCATTGCCAATGCAACAACTAGAAGACACCGTCACTCTCAACCCGACAAGCCACCGTTTGAATCCAAAGAAGATGAATGTTGAAGTGGAAGTCGTGGCGTATATCAATGAAGAGGCATGTTTGAATCCAAAGGAGTTGGTGGAAGTTGATAGAGAGGTTGATGTCAAAGATGATGAGTCTACTCCTAAGTTGCTAAAATTGAAGGATTCAAGTGACGAAGTGCTTGAGGAATCTACTCCAACTACTTTGGAAGCAAAGGCTTTGGCGCAAGCTAAGGGCGTTGAAAAGGAGCAGCCCATAGATAAAAAGGAGATTGGGTTTATGCAGAAGTCATTTCTTGCAAGGGCTTGTGATTGGATGTGGGCCGTGAAGGAGGAGAGGCTGATCATTGTGTTGCGGTTCAAGGTTCAAGAGAAGTCAGAGTTAGAGCCGAAGAAGAAGAATAATGCACAAGGGAGAAAAGCTATGGTCCAACAGTCAATTAATGTAAGGAACGAAAATTTGATTTTTGATCCCGGCATTTGGATTGACGACTTGGATTTGAGGACAAATCCCTTTCAAGAGGAGGGGTATGATGCATGCCATGGAGGCCCAAGTTACGTTGCATATGTGGGCTGATTTAATAGAGTCTTTTATTTTGTTTTATCTTATAATTTTCGTGGGTTATGTTAGGGTGGCTGAAATTAGGCCTTAGTTGAGTCAATTTTGAGTTGTATACCTTGTTTTGACTAAGGATATGTTTGCCTTATTAGATTAGGAGTTATTTTCCATGTTTATTCTCCTAGTTTGGTTAGGTTTTCCCATACCTTATTTGTAGTCTTTATGATGGACGAAAATTAGGGTTTAGATTAGGTTTAGTTGTTTCCTTATTAGACTAGGTCTCTTTATTGTTGCCTATATATAGGCCTCTTGTTATGAATGAATGATCAACCAATTTTATATCAAATTTCGTGAGTTATCACTTCTCCTTGAGAGTTTCGAATTTTCTCTTGTATATTCCAAGAGAGTTCATTTATCCGGCGTAACGGCGAGTCAACCATCCCTCATCGCGTGTCATTCATCGTCCCCGAGTTGCTGCGTCAACTTCACGTTGGGGTTTAGGGATTCGTTCGCCTAAATCATTCCGTGGGTTAGATTCAGAGGTTTTGGGATTCCATATTTTATCTATCTTTAATTCCATCTTCTGTTCGTTTTTCAGTCTTCCGCTTGCGTATTCGAATTGATCGGCCAGGATCGTATCAAAACTGCACCAACACCAACACCAGAAGCATCACATTCAATCTCAAAAGATTTAGAAAAGTTAGGAAGAGATAATACCGGGGCGTGGGTCAATTTGTACTTCAACAACGCAAACACCTCCTTTGCGCCTTTTCCCACTTGAACTCTATATTCTTCTTGATGACTTCGGTTAACGGTGCTGCAACACTGCTAAAATGAGGCACGAATCACCGATAAAAGCTAGCAAGTCCATGAAAACTTCTAACTTCTCCAATGCTCTTGGGAGTCGGCCACTATTGGATAGCTCGTATCTTCTCCTCATCAACCTGTACTCCCTGTGCACTAACAACAAAACCAAGAAACACAAGTTTGTCCGTACAAAATGTGCACTTCTTAAGGTTAGCAAACAACTTTTCTTTCCTAGGCACATCCATAACAGACCTCAAATGCTCAACATGTTCAACATGACTTTTGCTATATACTAGGATATCATCAAAATAGACAACAACACATCTGCCAATAAAAGAACGCAAAACATGATTCATAAGACGCATGAACGTACTAAGTGCATTAGTCAATCCAAAAGGCATAACTAACCACTCATACAAACCAAGTTTTGTTTTAAAGACAGTTTTCCATTCATTTCCTTCTTTAATCCTAATTTGATGGTATCCACTACGCAAATCAATCTTGGAAAACACGCAAGAACCATGCAACTCATCCAGCATATCATCTAATCGAGGAATAGGATGGCAAAACTTTATTGTGATGTTATTAATGGTTCGGCAATCACAACACATCCTCAAGGTCGAATCCTTCTTGGGTACGAGTAGAACAGGTACCGCACAAGGACTCAAACTCTCCCTCACGTGCCCTTTGGCCAATAACTCGCCAATTTGCCTCTCCAACTCCTTTGTCTCTTCCGAATTGGTTCGGTAAGCTGGTCGTGATACGATCCTTGCCGATCGATCGAACACAACGCACGCGGAAGACTGAACTGGAACGGAAAGGATGGAAATCCCAAAACCTCTGAATCTAACCCACGGAATGATTTAGGCGAACGGATCCCTAAACCCCAACGTGCAGTTGACGCAGCAACTCGGGGACGCTGAATGACACCCGACGAGGGTTGGTTGATCTCGCCGTTACGTCGATAAATTGAATTCGTCTTGGAAAAATCAAGAAGAATTCGAAACTCTCAAGAGAGAATAAAAACTCACAATTTGATTAAAGGTAGGCTGAAAATTCGTCCAACACATAGTAGATAGGCACAACTAAACCTAGTCTAATAAGGAAACAACTTAAAAACAAGCCCTAATAGGCCAAACAAGGCCCTTACTTTAAAAATCCGAAAATTAACAAGGCCCTAACTAATGGGCTGCGAAATAAAGCTAAGTAAATAAAAATTGAAGTCTTTCACACTTCGGCCCACTCGCACGTAATAAGATTAATCAAACACGGGCTCAATTCGCCAACTCCACAATCTCCAATTGGCTTCTTGATCAACTCTTGCTTCCAAACTTCTTCAACTAAGATCATCAAGCGCTCCTTGAACTTCTTGGCTCGAGCTCTTGTAACCTGGACCAACAGGAACATGCACCGGGTCTTGCACCAACGAACCTTGGGCTGCATCATTCCCCTCCTCTTGAAGAGGATTTGTCCTCAAATCCAAAGCATCACCTACATCAAAAGGACTCAAATCAGTCACATTAAAAGAAGCACTCACATTATACTCACCTGGTAAGTCCAACTTGTAGGCATTGTCATTGATGCGCTCCAACACTTGAAATGGCCCGTCGCCTCTAGGAAGTAACTTGGATCTCCGCTGCAATGGAAACCTTTCCTTGCGCATGTGCAGCCATACCCAATCACCGGGCTCAAACACTACTTTGCGACTTCCTTTGTTGGCTTGCTCGGCATACTGCTTCGTGCGCCTCTCAATATTCAGCCTTGCCTTCTCATGAATCTGCTTCACAAAATCAGCCTTTTTCTTGCCATCAAGGTTAGTATACTCATGCTCAGGTAAGGGAGATAAATCCAATGGAGTCAAAGGATTAAATCCATACACAATCTCAAATGGTGAAAATTGAGTAGCAGAATGAACAGAACGATTATAAGCAAACTCAACATGAGGCAAACAATCTTCCCAAGACTTAATGTTCTTCTTGATAATAGCTCTAAGCAAAGTAGACAAAGTCCGATTCACTACCTCTGTTTGACCATCAGTTTGTGGATGACAAGTAGTAGAAAACAAAAGTTTAGTACCCAACTTACACCACAAAGTCTTCCAAAAGTAGCTCAAGAACTTCGAATCCCTATCAGAAACAATAGTCCTAGGCATGCCATGCAATCTAACAATCTCTCTAAAGAATAGATCAGCTACATGAGATGCATCATCAGATTTATGACATGGAATGAAATGTGCCATCTTAGAAAATCGATCAACAACCACAAAGATGGAATCTCGACCACGCTTAGTCCTAGGCAAACCTAACACAAAATCCATAGAAATATCAATCCAAGGTGCTGTAGGAATAGGCAATGGTGTATACAATCCATGGGAACTCACTCTAGACTTAGCTTGTTTACATGTAACACATCGACCACAAATTCTCTCAACATCACGTTTCATATGAGGCCAAAAGAAGTGCTCATGCAGAACAGCTAAAGTCTTAGCAATGCCAAAATGTCCCATCAAACCCCCACCATGAGACTCAAGCAATAACAACTCACGTAAAGAACATTTAGGAACACATAACTTATTCTTCCTAAAAAGATAGTCATCATGCCTAAAATACTCTCCACTCGCAGCTCTCGCACATGCTAGATAAATCTCACCAAAATCAGCATCATGCTCATACAAACTCTTGATACACTCAAAACCAAGCAACTTAGCATCTAAGGTAGAGATAATGGCATACCTCCGAGAAAGTGCGTCAGCCACCACATTCTCTTTACCTTGCTTGTATTTGATGACGTAGGGAAACATCTCAATGAATTCCATCCACCTCGCATGCCGCTTGTTCAACTTGTGCTGCCCCTTCAAGTGTTTCAACGACTCGTGATCCGTGTGAATGAATGACGAACTCATTGGGCCACAAGTAGTGCTGCCACGTTTGCAAAGCTCTCACCAATGCGTACAGCTCCTTATCATACGTGGGATAACTCAACGTCGCCCCGTTTAGCTTCTCGCTGAAGTACGCAATGGGTCGTCTCTCTTGCATCAACACTGCACCAATGCCAACACCAGAAGCATCACATTCAATCTCAAAAGATTTGGAGAAATTAGGAAGAGATAATACCGGGGCGTGGGTCAATTTGTATTTCAACTGTTGAAATACCTCCTCTTGCGCCTTGCCCCACTTAAACTCCACATTCTTCTTGATGACTTCCGTCAATGGTGCTGCAACACTGCTAAAATGAGGCACGAATCGCCTGTAGAAACTAGCAAGTCCATGAAAGCTTCGAACTGCTGCAACGTTCGTCGGCGTTGGCCATTCTTGGATAGCTCGTATCTTCTCGTCATCAACCTGTACACCCTGCGCACTAACAACAAAACCAAGAAACACAAGCTTGTCCGTACCGAAAATGCACTTCTTAAGGTTAGCAAACAACTTTTCCTTGCGAAGCACATCCATAACAGACCTCAAATGTTCAACATGCTCATCATGATTCTGGCTATAAATGAGGATATCATCAAAGTAGACAACAACAAATCTGCCAATGAAAGCACGCAAAACATGATTCATAAGACGCATGAACGTACTAGGCGCATTAGTCAAACCAAAAGGCATAACTAACCACTCATACAAACCAAGTTTTGTCTTAAAAGCAGTTTTCCATTCATCACCTTCCTTAATCCTAATCTGATGGTATCCACTACGCAAATCGATCTTAGAAAAGACACAAGAACCATGCAACTCATCTAGCATATCATCTAAACGAGGGATAGGATGGCGATACTTTACCGTGATGTTATTGATGGCTCGGCAATCACAGCACATCCTCAAAGACGAGTCCTTCTTTGGTACAAGTAGAACGGGTACCGCACAAGGACTCAAACTCTCCCTCACATGCCCTTTGGCCAATAACTCGCCAATTTGCCTCTCCAACTCCTTTGTCTCCTCCGGATTGGTTCGGTAAGCTGGTCGGTTCGGCAGTGTAGCGCTGGGCACAAAGTCAATCTGATGCTCAATCCCTCGAATTGGTGGTAAACCGGCAGGTGTATCGTCGGGAAAAACATCATCAAACTCCTGCAAAACAGAACGAATAGAAGGGGGTAGAGAAGAGAGATCGTTAGTAATAACCAAGTTCTCCTGATATCGCAACAGCATGATCGGCCTCTCCTCCTGTACACACCACTTCAAATCACTAGCCCGAGCAAGAAAGGACTTATGAATCAACCCATTCTCCTTCTTCTCCACGGGCTGCTCCTTTGACTTCACCTTGTCCGCCTCCTTTTGCAATTGCACTTGATCCTCATAAACTTGTTTAGGAGTAAGAGGAACAAGCGACACCTTTTTCTGCTTGTATTCAAATGAATATTTGTTGGTGAAGCCATCATGAATAACACGGCGATCAAACTGCCACGGTCGCCCCAACAGGATGTGGCTCGCTTGCATAGGGATCACATCACACACAACCTCATCCTCATACTTCCCAATGCGAAACGGAACCTTCACTTGCTTCGTCACTTTGATGACGCCTGTCTCATTCAGCCACTGCAAACGATACGGCTTGGAATGCTTCTCCGTGGTCAGCCCCAATCTCTCAACCATGGCTCTACTAGCCACATTCGTGCAACTCCCGCCATCAATGATCACACTACATACCTTGTCTTGAACAAGACATCTCGTGTGAAAGAGGTTCTCTCGCTGCTCTCGCTAATTGGGTTGAGTTTGGACACTCAAGGCTCTCCTAGCTACAAAAAGCTGTCCATTGGGCGCGAAAATCTCCTCACACTCCTCCTCATCATCGGTACCATCTCCATCCTCCAATTTCGGCATATCAGGATCGGTCTCATCACCATCTGTCACGACTTCGCCGTCATCTCTCATGATCATAATTCTCCTGTTCGGGCAGTCACTCATAATATGCCCGAAGCCTTGGCACTTGATATGATCTTTGCCGATCAAATCGAATACGCAAGCGGAAGACTGAAAAACGAACAGAAGATGGAATCCCAAAACCTCTGAATCTAACCCACGGAATGATATAGGCGACTGAATGCCCTATACCCCAACGTGAAGTTGACGCAGCAACTCGGGGACGCTGAATGACACCCGACGAGGGTTGGTTGACTCGCCGTTACGTCGATAATTGAATTCGTCTTGGAACAATCAAGAGGAATTCGGAATTCTCAAGAAAGAAATAAAACTCACAAGTTTATTGATAAAAGTAGGCTGTAAATTTCGTCCAACACAAAGCCTTATATATAGGCAAAGTAAAGACTAAACCTAACTTGACTAACAAGCAAAAGACACCCTAATTTTCGTCCATCATAAAGACTACAAATAAGGTATGTGAAAACCTAACCAAACTAGGAGAATAAACATGGAAAATAACTCCTAATCTAATAAGGAAACATATCCTTAGTCAAAACAAGGTATAAAACTCAAAATTGACTCAACTAAGGCCTAATTTCAGCCACCCTAACATAACCCACGAAAATTATAAGATAAAACAAAATAAAAGACTCTATTAAATCAGCCCACATATGCAACGTAACTTGGGCCTCCATGGCATGCATCATTCCCCTCCTCTTGAAAGGGATTTGTCCTCAAATCCAAGTCGTCAATCCAAATGCCGGGATCAAAAATCAAATTTTCGTTCCTTGCATTAATTGACTGTTGGACCATAGCTTTTCTCCCTTGTGCATTATTCTTCTTCTTCGGCTCTAACTCTGACTTCTCTTGAACCTTGAACCGCAACACAATGATCAGCCTCTCCTCATTCACGGCCCACATCCAATCACAAGCCCTTGCAAGAAATGACTTCTGCATAAACCCAATCTCCTTTTTATCTATGGGCTGCTCCTTTTCAACGCCCTTAGCTTGCGTCAAAGCCTTTGCTTCATCGGTCTCCTCCAATTGTGGCCTATCGGAATCGGTCTCCTCACCTTGGAGAGTAACAACCTCTCTATCAATCTCCACTTCAACCTGCATCTCCTTTTTCTCTACCGGCTGCTCCCTAGACATCTCCTCATCCGCCTCCATGTGCAGTTGCTGCAGTTTCACGTGATCCTCATAAATTTGTTGAGGACTAAGGGAAACAAGTGCCAACTTCTTTTGCTTATACGCGAAGGAGTACTTATTGGTGACTCCATCCTGAGTAGCTTGTCTATCAAACTGCCACGGTCTACCCAACAAAATATGGTCGCCTGCATGGGAACAACATCGCACAAAACCTCGTCTTCATACCTCCCCAAGCTAAAAGACACTTTCACTTGCTTGGTGACCTCGATGACGCCGGGCGCATTCAGCCATTGCAAACGATATGGTTTGGGGTGATTCAACTCGGGCAGCCCCAATCTCGTCACCATGAACTGACTCACCATATTCGTGCAACTTTCGCTATCAATGATCACACTGCACAACTTGTCTTGGACAAGAACTCTCGTGTGAAAGAGATTCTCCCATTGCTCGCTCTCATTGGATCCAAAACCTTGACATGTACGACACTTTGTATCTCGATTGCAACCATCAAAAACTGCCGGATGGCTGTGATTTGCAGAACAGACACTCATACTCTCTCAAGAACGTAAAGACCCAAACAGAAAAACAAAACACTGGATAATTTCGACCCTTACGAAACCTGGAAAACTGATACCAGATGATATGATCTTTGCCGATCAAATCGAATACGCAAGCGGAAGACTGAAAAACGAACAGAAGATGGAATCCCAAAACCTCTGAATCTAACCCACGGAATGATATAGGAATGCCCTATACCCCAACGTGAAGTTGACGCAGCAACTCGGGGACGCTGAATGACACCCGACGAGGGTTGGTTGACTCGCCGTTACGTCGATAATTGAATTCGTCTTGGAACAATCAAGAGGAATTCGGAATTCTCAAGAAAGAAATAAAACTCACAAGTTTATTGATAAAAGTAGGCTGTAAATTTCGTCCAACACAAAGCCTTATATATAGGCAAAGTAAAGACTAAACCTAACTTGACTAACAAGCAAAAGACACCCTAATTTTCGTCCATCATAAAGACTACAAATAAGGTATGTGAAAACCTAACCAAACTAGGAGAATAAACATGGAAAATAACTCCTAATCTAATAAGGAAACATATCCTTAGTCAAAACAAGGTATAAAACTCAAAATTGACTCAACTAAGGCCTAATTTCAGCCACCCTAACATAACCCACGAAAATTATAAGATAAAACAAAATAAAAGACTCTATTAAATCAGCCCACATATGCAACGTAACTTGGGCCTCCATGGCATGCATCATTCCCCTCCTCTTGAAAGGGATTTGTCCTCAAATCCAAGTCGTCAATCCAAATGCCGGGATCAAAAATCAAATTTTCGTTCCTTGCATTAATTGACTGTTGGACCATAGCTTTTCTCCCTTGTGCATTATTCTTCTTCTTCGGCTCTAACTCTGACTTCTCTTGAACCTTGAACCGCAACACAATGATCAGCCTCTCCTCATTCACGGCCCACATCCAATCACAAGCCCTTGCAAGAAATGACTTCTACATAAACCCAATCTCCTTTTTATCTATGGGCTGCTCCTTTTCAACGCCCTTAGCTTGCGTCAAAGCCTTTGCTTCATCGGTCTCCTCCAATTGTGGCCTATCGGAATCGGTCTCCTCACCTTGGAGAGTAACAACCTCTCTATCAATCTCCACTTCAACCTGCATCTCCTTTTTCTCTACCGGCTGCTCCCTAGACATCTCCTCATCCGCCTCCATGTGCAGTTGCTGCAGTTTCACGTGATCCTCATAAATTTGTTGAGGACTAAGGGAAACAAGTGCCAACTTCTTTTGCTTATACGCGAAGGAGTACTTATTGGTGACTCCATCCTGAGTAGCTTGTCTATCAAACTGCCACGGTCTACCCAACAAAATATGGGTCGCCTGCATGGGAACAACATCGCACAAAACCTCGTCTTCATACCTCCCCAAGCTAAAAGACACTTTCACTTGCTTGGTGACCTCGATGACGCCGGGCGCATTCAGCCATTGCAAACGATATGGTTTGGGGTGATTCAACTCGGGCAGCCCCAATCTCGTCACCATGAACTGACTCACCATATTCGTGCAACTTTCGCTATCAATGATCACACTGCACAACTTGTCTTGGACAAGAACTCTCGTGTGAAAGAGATTCTCCCATTGCTCGCTCTCATTGGATCCAAAACCTTGACATGTACGACACTTTGTATCTCGATTGCAACCATCAAAAACTGCCGGATGGCTGTGATTTGCAGAACTGACACTCATACTCTCTCAAGAACGTAAAGACCCAAACAGAAAAACAAAACACTGGATAATTTCGACCCTTACGAAACCTGGAAAACTGATACCAGATGATATGATCTTTGCCGATCAAATCGAATACGCAAGCGGAAGACTGAAAAACGAACAGAAGATGGAATCCCAAAACCTCTGAATCTAACCCACGGAATGATATAGGAATGCCCTATACCCCAACGTGAAGTTGACGCAGCAACTCGGGGACGCTGAATGACACCCGACGAGGGTTGGTTGACTCGCCGTTACGTCGATAATTGAATTCGTCTTGGAACAATCAAGAGGAATTCGGAATTCTCAAGAAAGAAATAAAACTCACAAGTTTATTGATAAAAGTAGGCTGTAAATTTCGTCCAACACAAAGCCTTATATATAGAGGCAAAGTAAAGACTAAACCTAACTTGACTAACAAGCAAAAGACACCCTAATTTTCGTCCATCATAAAGACTACAAATAAGGTATGTGAAAACCTAACCAAACTAGGAGAATAAACATGGAAAATAACTCCTAATCTAATAAGGAAACATATCCTTAGTCAAAACAAGGTATAAAACTCAAAATTGACTCAACTAAGGCCTAATTTCAGCCACCCTAACATAACCCACGAAAATTATAAGATAAAACAAAATAAAAGACTCTATTAAATCAGCCCACATATGCAACGTAACTTGGGCCTCCATGGCATGCATCAGCACTTGAAGCACTTCTTATCTCGATTTCGACCATCAGAAACGGCCGGACTGCCATGATTTGCTGCACCGGATCCCTCGGGTCGGGACCTAACGAACGGCTTCTTCTCCTCTCTCGGCGGTGCCTCCTTTTTCCATTGATTCCCTTTTGACGAGGAACCATTAGAAACTGGTTGCGATTGCCTCCAATTGCCCTGATTCTGGCGCTGGTTGCTGTTGTTGTTGCCCCTCCTCTTGAGTTGATTCTCGATCTTGATGGCCATGTGAACCATGTCCTCCAACTCAACGTAGTGCTGCAACTCCACCTTATCACGAATATCCCAATGCAGACCAGTCAAGAATCTCGCCATGGTCGCCTCTCGCTCCTCCACCACATTGGCTCGAATCATGGCAACCTCCATCTCCTTATAATACTCATCCACACTCCGACTGCCTTGCCTCAAAGTCTGCAACTTGTTGAAAAGCTCGCGGTAGTAATGATTCGGCACAAAACGCTTCCTCATCACAGCCTTCATCTCCTGCCAAGTCTGAATAGGTGGCTCACTGTTTCTCCTCCTACTCGTCACCATCTGATCCCACCAAACAAGTGCATAATCGGAGAACTCAATTGCTGCCAACTTCACCTTCTTGAGCTCTGAATAGTTGTGGCAATCGAACATAAGCTCCACCTTTCTCTCCCAATCAAGATACAATTCTGGGTCATTCTTCCCTTGGAAGGGAGGAACGTTCATCTTGATGTTGCCCAGATTGTTATCTTGCCACGTTCTGCTGCCATCATCCTCTTCGTCAAATCCTGTATCATCTACATGCTCCTCATACTGACGGTGGAATCGACCTCCGCCACCACCACGGCCTCCTCGCCCGCGGCGACCTCCTCGTGTGAAAGTGGTCTCTCGAGAATGAGACTGCTCCATCAGCTCGATCTTGTCGTACACTCCCTCGATTTCTGAGTGTAACATCTTGCCAAATTCTGAGCGAAGTGCCTCCACTACAAGTTTCAACTGTGGATCCATAACAGGGCCATCGCTCACATCCGCACCCTGTTCATCTTTCTTAGACATAGTGACAAAGAAAACAAGAAACGGTTAGTGAAACAAAATAAAAGGACCTCACCACCTCACAAACACTCGTGTATCACTCAAGATGAAATCACTCAGCGCTCGTGTATCACACAATTCAACGGCTTTTTTCACTCTAATAATCTCACTCTCTCGTGCCTTTTTCCACTCAATTTCTCTCTCAAGGAATCAAATTCCCTCAATCTACCAACTGAACTCAAAAACCAACTGCACCAACGAGATTGCCAAACTGTCTCAACGAGAGCACTCAATGAAACGTCCCACAAGAGACCACACCAACAACACTAAACGGATACGAAAAGGTGGGAAACCCCCAACGAAAACGAAAACTACCAGAAACGCAGACTGAACAACCCAAAAAGTACTGCGCAGAAACAGGCTCAAAACGCTCTATTCTACCCAAGGATTTCAGAAAACACAACGAGAAATAATCGAAAACTGGAAAAAAGTGTACGTCGAAAATGTCCCGACAGACTATAGGTTCTGAAAAAAAAAGAAAATTCAAGAACCAAACGAAAATTATGACGTATGGATTTATATGGACGTGTGTAAGTCGTATGATGATGGATGTGTAAAAGCGTGTATGTTTATGAGTAAATCAGACCACGCAGATCACTGAATTCAAAAGATATTATGGTATTGAAATCACAGCAGAAGAAAATCAGACGCAGAAAATGGAACAGAAAACTCGGACGTAGAGAACCCTAAAAACGCAGAAAACGGAAACCCTAAAATTCTACCCTTGACACAGAAACGAAAACGAAACCTGGATACGAAACGCGGCTCTGGTGCCAAATGATACGATCCTTGCCGATCGATCGAACACAACGCACGCGGAAGACTGAACTGGAACGGAAAGGATGGAAATCCCAAAACCTCTGAATCTAACCCACGGAATGATTTAGGCGAACGGATCCCTAAACCCCAACGTGCAGTTGACGCAGCAACTCGGGGACGCTGAATGACACCCGACGAGGGTTGGTTGATCTCGCCGTTACGTCGATAAATTGAATTCGTCTTGGAAAAATCAAGAAGAATTCGAAACTCTCAAGAGAGAATAAAAACTCACAATTTGATTAAAGGTAGGCTGAAAATTCGTCCAACACATAGTAGCCTTATATATAGGCACAACTAAACCTAGTCTAATAAGGAAACAACTTAAAAACAAGCCCTAATAGGCCAAACAAGGCCCTTACTTTAAAAATCCGAAAATTAACAAGGCCCTAACTAATGGGCTGCGAAATAAAGCTAAGTAAATAAAAATTGAAGTCTTTCACACTTCGGCCCACTCGCACATAATAAGATTAATCAAACACGGGCTCAATTCGCCAACTCCACAATCTCCAATTGGCTTCTTGATCAACTCTTGCTTCCAAACTTCTTCAACTAAGATCATCAAGCTCTCCTTGAACTTCTTGGCTCGAGCTCTTGTAACTGGACCAACAGGAACATGCACCGGGTCTTGCACCAACGAACCTTGGGCTGCATCAGAAGGAGAAGATGATCGTACATCAACACATCGAAATGAAAGGCGAGGAGAAGGTAGAAGAAGAAGACATCAAAATGAAGTTGATGGTGACTTGGGAAGCATCAAATTGAAGATCCCAACATTCCAAGGAAGGATCCTGAAGCCTATTTGGAGTGGGAAAGAAAGGTGGAGCTCATCTTTGAGTGTCACAACTACTCCGAGGAAAAGAAGGTTAGACTTGCTGCAATTGAATTCACTGATTATGCAATAGAGTTTGTAATTCTCGATCTAGGGAGTCCGCTGCTTACTCAAATACGTCGGGTTCTTGGGTCATTATATCCAACGGGTCCTTCGTCCACTTCTATTCATATCAGATTATCCTAAAACACGCACATACAAACCCTTAAAAATATAGTAAATTAAGCATAAATCAACTCCCCCACACTTAGCCTTTTGCTTGTCCTCAAGCAAAATCTATATGAATTCTAGGAAGAGATTGGTTTCAACAATGTAAATTTCCATCCACTCATTCACAAAGTCAATTCAAAACTTTACCATCAACACACATCTCTCGATCATGCAAGTAATTCAAAGCTTAAGAAGCGACAAAAGAGTAATGCAAGTAATTCGATCAGACCCAATTCTCCGCTAGAAGTGTATTCCCTAATGTGATCGCCTTTATAATCAATATCACCAATTTTCACACTTTGTGTGCTTGAGATTTCGACAGTTGAGCCGTACTTCATGAAATAAAACCATTTGGATGTAATCCAAAGTCTTTTCACGTGGTTTCCCATGCTCATAGTTAGACTAGAGGAGCAGAGACTCAGAGCTATCACATTTCAGAACAGGCCAGATGTTTCAGAGCTGGCATTTTCAGAGTTGGCAATTCGTCCAACATTTTTCACATTTCACAGATAAGATACGATCGTAGGCAATCACAATGACAACACTCCTTCTAGCATCTACCGGACAAATCACGTTTTACTAACTTACAAAAGTGTTGCAACAAAATTCATAATTCTTTGCACAAACAAGAAACATATATCAAAAATAAAACAAGAATAACCTCCATTCATTCACAAACCCAAAATGCACATTGAAAACCATCTTCTCTTCCACAAATTCATAAAAATTAGCCAGATTCGAGACCAAAAACTAAGCATAGAGAAATCAATTTCGCCCAATTTTGAAAAATATAAGCAACAAAACACCACTCCCCCACACTTAAAACATGCTATGTCCTCAGGGCAAAAAAAAGAAATACGAAGAGTGTAGAAAACGTCCCTGATTATCGGCAATGAAAAGCTGAACCATCGTGAGAGGTGGCGAAAAGGAGGGTTTGCGGCCTTGGGCAGAGTAGAGAGTGGCGGCGCTGGGTAGGGCAGCGAAGAGAGCGGCGGCGCTGAAACATGAAGACCTCCAAAAATCTGGCAGAGAAACACCTGTTCCACGACAGTGGTATGAACAAAGCGCGAGCTCTCGCAACTTCCAAGCTCAACACCGCACTAAAAACCAAAACAAAGAAACAAAGAAAAACAAACGAAGCAAAACGAAACTGAAAGAAAGGAAAACAAAACAAAGAAAAACAGTTGGGTTACCTCCCAACAAGTGCTTAATTTAACGTCTAGAGCTCGACGATACCTCATGATCTCAATGAACATCAAACACAGCGGGCGTAACAGATCGCCTGACACGAACAGAGACAGAGGACTCATGTGCATCAGCTGCGTGAAAGACGACGCTTCCATTGGGCACATCTATCATAGCCCTCCACGTAGCTAAGAATGATCGACCAAGAATCAACGACGGATTTGTATCTTCAGGAATATCGAGGACCAAGAAATCCGTAGGGAAGACTAGCTTGTCAACCTTCACAAAGATGTCTTCAAGATTTCCTCTCGGCTTCACTCTTGATCTATCCGCCATTTGAATCTCCATCGAGGTCGGCATGAGATCTCCAATTCCCAACCGCTTGAAAACAGAGATGGGCATCACATTGACACTAGCCCCTAAATCGCAAAGAGCATTGGGAAAGAGCTCTCCTCCAATCTCGCACTCAATGGTGAAGCTACCCGAATCTTTCTTCTTCGAAAGTAGCTTCATTTGCAGCTCAGTGCACACAGCTTTCGCCTGCGAGATTTTCTTATCCTCATTTCCCATCTTCTTGGTGTGAACAATTTCCTTTTCTTCTTTATCCTTGGGATCCTGCAATTGCGAGAGAATTTGAGGCTGTGCACATCGGTCCGATTCTTCAAGTAGTCTCTCTAGTTCATCCACTATACATCTATGCTCTGTCTCCTCGGGATTGACAACTTTTTTCTCATTTTTGCAATGGGAGATCTACAGCTTGATTTCCATGGCATCCTTGCCGTCGCTGCTCTGGATGATCCCGCTGCTCTGTCCCGCTTCTCAATTGAATTGCGTTACACTTTTTGCTCAGCTTCACAGCACATTGCTCTTCAAGCACCTCCCTCTTCATCAGACTACAGGGGAATGGAGCTTTTGGGATGTATTCCCTAAGTGGAATAGGAGATTTGTATGGTTCCTCACTTGGTTGTTCGTTCTCCTTGCTCATTCTCCTACAGCTTGCCAGGAAAAATTCAATCGCTTCCTCATCATCTGGAGACACAGTGTCATCGAAAATCGCATTGCATTGGTCATTCTGCTTGCCTTAGGTATGTCGAGGCCTGCTCTGCACAACTGCATGGCTAGCCATTTGGCTAACTTGCGTCTCCAAAATCTGTACCTGCTTGGACAGTGCTGAAACATTGCTCCCCATGTTAGCCATACCATTCTCTAGACTAGCCATCCTTGCACCCATGTTATTATCAAGATTGGCAATCTTGGCACCCACAGTCGTCTCTATACTGGCCATCTTGTTGTCAATAGTAGTTTCAAAACTAGTCATCTGCACCAACAATTGCATCATCTCTTCAAGTGACACCTTCTTAGGCTCATTGACAATCATCCTTGTGGAGCTCCGATCATGTGGCAATTGGTAGCTATTGGAGGCCATCTCCTCCAATTCAAAAGTGTTTGCCTGCATAGCTGACCCCCGTCCACCTCCATCAAATTGCCCAACTTGAGATTGGTACATGTAATCGAGTAGTGAAGGTGGTGGAGGAGGTTGTGCACGTCTGTTGGCCTCTTTAATTTGTCTTTGCTCATCCATCTGCCTCTGCAGTTCGGCAACCATACGCCACGCAGCTTCAAGATCAAAATTCTCAACCATCGCGTGCTTCTTCTTCTCGCGGTTATCCAACAGCTGAGACACCTAACGAAAATCAGAAACTGAAAAAAATAAAAGCTAAAAATAAAATAAAATAACTTATTACGCCTAAAATAATGCTTAAGTCTAATCAGAAATATTAAAGTAAATTCTAAATAGTCCTCGGCAACGGCGCCAAAAAGTTGATCACTAAATTATTAGCAACAAATTACCGCAACTAACACGGTGCAATTGTAAGACAAATTGGTAACCAAGTATCGTATCCACAGGGACTATTATAACGACTATTATAACGAATCACTCTAAGTAATCCTAATTAAACTCTAGTAATATTCAGGCAAACGAAAGAAGGAAGGTTTAATTAACTTAAACTAAAATGCAAATAACAATAATTAAAAGATCGTAGGAAAAATCAAATATAAAAGACAACTGATCCTAGGGTAGTAAATTCATTAACTAAATCTACGCAATTAATCTATTAATCCTATGTACTAGTTTAATCCAGTTATGATGAGAGATCACTTAATTAATCAATTACTCTCGCTAGAGCAGCAACGATCGTAGATTAGTAAATTATCTATCTCCGTTAGGTCTCAAGAAAATCTATTAACTCCCAATAGCTCCTAAGAATAGCTCCCTATGATCCACCTATCTCCGCTAGGTCTCAAGGTTAAAATCATATCATACATTCCTGAATCCGCTAAACAGTTATCTCCGCTAGGTCTCAAACCGAATAGCTAAACATGCAAACTATTGGCCAAATAATTCACAAGAAATCAATCACCAGGAATTATGAATCATAAACTGGAAGGCACAAAGGTATTAACAAATAAATCACATAAATTCAATTAACTATTTACAAACCCTAGAATCAGTTAAACGAAACTAGCCAGACATAATGAAATAAAACATAAACATAATTAAATTGAACGTAATTGTAAAAACTGAATTATATAAAAACCGAATAAAAACTGAAGTAGTGGCTTGAATCTTCAATCTTGATCCAAGCCTTGAAAACTAAAAAGCAATAAAATTCTAAAGCTATAAAACTGAAATCTGAATGCTAGGGTTCAGTTGGTGTCTTTCAATAGGTCAAAAGAGGACCTATTTATAGTTTTCAGATTTCCTTCGGATCACCATGGAAGTTGCCATGCAAAGTAGAATTCTAAAGGAAATAGAATCGTGTAAACTAAGGCAACTCTCCAGCTGGATGCGCGCTCCGGAGAATACTCCTACTCTTGCTGAATTCGCAGCTCTCGCCAAAGAAACGGGTCGCGCCAGAGAAATGACGATTTCTCTGCGATCGCCAGAGAAATGGTATCGCCAGCGGAATGGGTGATTTCTCTGGCCTCTGGATTCCGCTGAAATGGACTTCTCGATTCCGCTGTAATGGACTTCTCTCCCCTCTGCTCTGACTATTGACTCTTCTGGTGATGACTTTGCTACACTGGCTTCTTGATTTCGCTGACTCCAGAGAAATGGTGATTTCTCTGACTCCAAAGAAATGGTGATTTCTCTGGCGATTGATTCCGCTGCACTGGAGACTTGATTTCGCTTTACTGGCACTTCGCTTTTCTAACGCTGGCACTTCTCTGACTACAGAGGAATGGTGATTTCTCTGCTCTGGAGATGTCGGTTCCTCTGCTCTAGAGACCAGAACACCTAGAAAACGCCAAATTCATCCAAAATTCTCCAAAACTGCATTCTTCCATCTCGAAAGTCTAAATCTCCTGCAAAGCATAAAATACACCATAAAACGCACCAATTTCCAGAAGATTATCCTAAAACACGCACATACAAACCCTTAAAAATATAGTAAATTAAGCATAAATCAACCCTAACGTGACGTTGACGCAACAACTCGGGGACGCTGAATGACACCCGACGAAGGTTGGTTGAACTCGCCGTTACGTTGATAAATTGAATTCGTTTTGGAAAAATCAAGAAGAATTCGAAACTCTCAAGAGAGAATAAAAACTCACAGTTTGATTGAAAGATAGGTTCTGACTCCAAAATTGGAACCCTGTTCATCTTTCTTTGACATATTGACACAGAAACAATAAACGGTTAGTAAAACAAAAGGACCTCACCGCCTCACAAGAACTCGTGTATCACTTAAATAATGAATCACTGACCACTCGTGTATATCCCTCAATCAATGCCTTTTTTTCCCCTCTAATAGTCTCACTCTCTTTTGCCATTTACCACTCAAGTTCTCCCTCAAGTAAACGAACTCTCTCAAACTACCAGCTGAACTCAACACCAACAATAACTAACGAATCACCAAAAGAAATGTCCCACAAGATCACCACAGCAACAAAACTGACTCTAAAGGCTCAATTTCAGCCACCCTAATATAATCCACGAAAATAATAAAATAAAAAGAAATAAAAGACTACATTAAATCAGCCCACATATGCAACGTAACTTAGGTCTCCATGGCATGTTCCCCTCCTCTTGAAAGGGATTTGCCCTCAAATCCAAGTTGTCAATTCAAATGCCGGGATCAAAAATCAAATCTTCGTTTCTTGCAAGAAACGACTGTTGGATAGATTTACTCCCTTGTCCAACATTCTTCTTCTTCAGCTCTAACTCTGACGTCTCTTGAACCTTGAACATGAAGGAGTTCTTGTTGAAAATAACGACATGCTTCATCACTTCTCTTCCGAACAGCCATGGTTGCTCCAACCATTTATATGTAGGTTGCATCGGCGCTTCATCACGAAAGGCTTCACTTTCATACTTGTCGATGTGAAACGGAACCTTCACCAACTTCATGAGCTTGGTATCTCCAATATCATTCTTCCACTGCAGCTTAAGTTGCTTTAACAAGATCATCCCTACTTTATTTGCAACATCACGTCTGATTAGATTGCTGTTATTTCGCTGCTCCTTTTCAACGCCCTTAGCTTGCGTCAAAGCATTTACTTTCAAAGTAGTTGGAGTAGTTCCTCAAGCACTTCGTCACTTGAATCCTTCAATTTTAGCAACTTAATATTAGACTCATCATTTTTGACATCAACCTCTCTATCAACATCCGCCAACTCTTTTGGATTCAGACATGCCTCGTGTTTGATATCCACCACTACTTCCACTTCAACCTCCATCTCCTTTGGATTTAAATGGTGGCTTGTCTGGTTGATAGTGACAGTGTCTTCTAGTGGTTGCGTTGGCAATGGCTGATTCTCATAGATCCAATTATCCCACTCCCCACCAAGATACGATTTATGATGGTGTTTCTTTTGGATTGATGGAATATTTTGCAACTTGATATCCCCACGACGATCCCTTTCTCCACCTCGCCTTTTCTTGCTGCCATAAACTTGTCGATGAGCATTCTCGAAGTCTTCCACGCAAGATTTTTCTTCTTTCGTAGACCCCTTCGAGGACACCTAATTGACTGACGAAAATTCTGAGCCGGTCTCTTCTACCATATACATCAAATCGGCTCCAGTCATATTCAAGTATGATTGAAACTAAACAGAGCTAAAAACTAATCTAACGAAAAGAGAAAAACAAAAATGTTTTTTTTTCTTGAAAACGATCTGATTATAAACAGATCTCAGCTGATGTGAACGAAAAAAAAAATTATAATATAAAGCACCTGGTTGTAAAGACTGGCTTTGAAAACCAAATGATACAATCCTTGTTGACAGATCGATCGGAACACGCAAGCGGAAGACTGAATAACGAACCGATAGTAGAATGGAATCCGAAAACCTCTTAATCTAACCCACGGAATGATTTAGGCGAACGAATCCCTAAACCCTAACGTGACATTGATGCAGCAACTCGGGGACGCTGAATGACACCCGATGAGGGTTGGTTGAACTCGCCGTTACGTCGATAAATCGAATTCATTTTGGAAAAATCAAGAAGAATTCGAAACTCTCAAGAGAGAATAAAAACTCACAGTTTGATTGAAAGAAAGGTTCTCACTCCAAATTGGAACCCTGTTCATCTTTCTTTGACATATTGACACATAAACAATAAACGGTTAGTAAAACAAAAGGACCTCACCGCCTCACAAGAACTCGTGTATCACTCAAATAATGAATCACTGAGCACTCGTGTATATAACTCAATCAATGGCTTTTTCCCCCTCTATAGTCTCACTTTCTCTTGCCTTTTACCACTCAAGTTCTCCCTCAAGTAAACGAACTCTCTCAAACTACCAGCTGAAGACACCAACAATAACTAACGAATCACCAAAAGAAATGTCCCACAAAATCACCACAGCAACAAAACTAACTATAAAGGCTCAATTTCAGCCACCCTAATATAACCCACAAAAATAATAAAATAAAATTAAATAAAAGACTCGATTAAATCAGTCCACATATGCATCGTAACTTGGGCCTCCATGGCATACATCATTCTCCTCCTCTTGAAAGGGAGTCTTCAATTCAAATGCCGGGATCAAAAATCAAATTTTCGTTTCTTGCAAGAAACGATTGTTGGACCATAGCTTGCTCCCATGTCCATCATTCTTCTTCTTCGGCTCTAACTCTTACGCCTCTTGACCGTTGAACACGAAGGAGTTCTTATTGAAAATAACGACATGCTTCACTTCTCTTACGAACAACCATGGTTGCTCAGACCATTTATATGTAGGTTGCATCGGCGCTTCATCACAAAAGACGTCACTTTCATGCTTGTCGATGTGAAACGGAACCTTCACCAACTTCATTAGCTTGGTATCTCCAATATGATGCCTAACTTATTCTTCCATTGCAGTTTAGGTTGCATTAACAAGATCATCCCAAACCTATTTGCAACATCGCATCTGATTAGATTGCTGTTATTTCGCTGCTCCTTTTCAACGCCCTTAGTGTAACACCCCGTACTTTTTCCTATGTTGAAATACGAAACTTTTTTTTTTTATGAGCAGACAAGACAGATTGTCTTTTAAATAGAGATACGAGTGAATAAACCGATGATAGAATTAGAGTGATGAGATTTGAGAAATGAGTTGAGATAGAGATGCTGATTGAACTGAGCTGAGATTTTATTTTATTTCCAACTACTGGGAATAGAGTTACCGGATACCGAATTATTAGAGTTTGACTGTCCTATTAAGAAAATAGGAATAATGAGTTGGAAATAGAGTCGAGGAAGAAAGAGTGAGAAACCTTGATAATTAAAGTCGGTCTGAGAGACGTCTAGTTGTTTGTATTTGCCGACTGCTTTGATGTGATGTTATGTGAAGTTACGTGACTGATTGATTATGTGATTTCTGTGACGTGTGTCATTATGACCAAGTTATTATGATTTTTATTTGAGACTTTAGCACTTGGAATTTTGATTAAGTTTCCAAAGCAAGTGCGGTTTATTTTTACCGAGAAATCGAATGATGCCGGTTTATGGAAATTTTTCCTAGCATAATATTTTTTAATTATTTTTCCTACGAAGAGGAATATTATAATTGAGTGAGTGCACTAATATTAGTGCTATAATTATTTTATTTGATCACATGAATAATTATGCTATGGTATTTTATTAATGAGTAATATTTCCATAATTATTGTGGTTATTATTTTAATCACCCTTCTTACATTAATATTTTAATTTCCCAAGCATGTGCCTAAATACTACAAATTGCCAAGTGTAGAGATTATTGAGAGAGTGTAGAGATTAGAGAGAGAGAACAAGGCATTAATTGCCAATATTTGCTAAGATTTGCAAATCTTTCACAAGATCATCTAAATCTTCTAAAATCTTGCAAATCAATTCATATCTTTCAAGCAACTCTCTCTCTCCTTCATCCTCACAAATCGGCCACCTCTCTCTCTCCCTCATCTCTCTCTTTCCACCATTAACAACCATAGATGAGACCTCCGAAGCTTCCAAAAATCATTCCGAACACATCAATCCACCCTTAAATCTTCCATAAACACATCCTAGCTACTTGAATTCAAGAGAATCATTGAAGAGAGGCTTCAAAGCTAGAGTGAGAAAGTGTGAATTTTGATGAAAAATTTGGGTAAGTGATCATGTATTCCATAAATCTTGCTTGAATGATGTTGTATGTGGTATTCTTGAAAGATTGAAGCAAGAAAATCACCCCCTTTCATTTTTCTAAATTTTCGAAAATTGGGTCTTCAACCCTTCAAAAATTTTTCTTTTTCTTTTCTTGATTTGGGGTGAAAAATGAGATTTATATGATGATTGTTGATGATTGATGTGTGTTGTGAAATATATGCCTTGAGATGTGAAAGTTCGATGGAGTTTAGTTTACCCAAAAATGGGAACTTTTGAGTCAATGATTAAAATGATTAATTGATGATGAAGATGAGTCCATGAGATGTATATGATGATGATTGATGGAGTAAATTGAGTATATGATGTCAATGGATGATTTTGATATGAGTTAGTTTAATAAAATTAGGGATATGTGAATATATGCTGTAATTTGTAAATTGATGGTTTATATGTGAGATAAATGGGTTAAAATTGGTAGATCTATGATTAGATTAAAGATCCATGTGTGTTTATAAAAATTCAAGGAGTTTAGTTTAATAAAAATTAGGACTTTCATGTCTATGTGTCGATTAAGTGATTTAGCTTAAGATATATGTTTATGAGCATGATAGTAGTGTTTTAATATGTTTGATTAAGTCTATTGTAAGCTAAGTAAAATTTGGACTTAGTTTAGTTTGAATGAGTTTTTGAGTTTTCATATTTTGAGAAGTCAATGAATGATAAAATGAGGTCTAATTGATTTATGATCATTATGTGAACGTTTGTCATGCTTTTGTTAAGAGTTTGCGTTGATACATGAGTTATCATTAGAGTTTAGTTAACATGATAAAAAGGGGAATTATATGTGTAAAATGAGTTATATGAGGTATGAGGTCATTAATGAATGATGGAGTGATTTTGAGCATGAGAATGAAAAGAGAATTGAATTGATGCGTTCGTTGAGACGTTTTTCTTTAGATTTGAGTTAAGATGTAAAAGATGATGCATGCCATGGAGGCCCAAGTTACGTTGCATATGTGGGCTGATTTAATAGAGTCTTTTATTTTGTTTTATCTTATAATTTTCGTGGGTTATGTTAGGGTGGCTGAAATTAGGCCTTAGTTGAGTCAATTTTGAGTTTTATACCTTGTTTTGACTAAGGATATGTTTCCTTATTAGATTAGGAGTTATTTTCCATGTTTATTCTCCTAGTTTGGTTAGGTTTTCACATACCTTATTTGTAGTCTTTATGATGGACGAAAATTAGGGTTTAGAAATTGGAACCCTGTTCATCTTTCTTTGACATATTGACACAAAAACAATAAATGGTTAGTAAAACAAAAGGACCTCACTACCTCACAAGAACTCGTTTATCACTCAAATAATGAATCACTGAGAACTCGTGTATACCACACAATCAATGGCTTTTTTTCCCTCTAATTGTCTCACTCTCTCTTGCCTTTTACCACTCAAGTTCTCCCTCAAGTAAACGAACTCTCTCAATCTACCAGCTGAACTCCACACCAACAATAACTAACGAATCACCAAAAAAAATGTCCCACAAGATCACCACAGCAACAAAACTGACTCTAAAGGCTCCATTTCAGCCACCCATAAAATACAAAGAAATAAAAGACTCGATTAAACCAGCCCACATATGCAACGTAACTTGGGCCTCCATGGCATGCATCATTCCCCTCTTCTTGAAAGGGATTTGCCCTCAAATCCAAGTCGTCAATTCAAATGCCGAGATCAAAAATTAAATCTTCGTTTCTTGCAAGAAACGACTGTTGGATAGCTTTGCTCTCTTGTCCATCATTCTTCTTCTTCGGCTCTAACTCTGACGTCTCTTGAACCTTGAACATGAAGGAGTTCTTGTTGAAAACAACGACATGCTTCACTTCTCTTCCGAACAGCCATGGTTGCTCCAACCAAATATATGTAGGTTGCATCGGCGCTTCATCACAAAAGAACGTCACTTTCATCCTTGTTGATGTGAAACGACACCTTCACCAACTTCATCAGCTTGGTATCTCCAACATCATTCTACCACTACAGCTTAGGTTGCTTTTAACAAGATTATCCCTACTTTATTTGCAACTTCGCATCTGATTAGATTGCTGTTATTTCGCTGCTCCTTTTCAACGCCCTTAGCAAGCGTCAAAGCATTTGCTTCCAAAGTAGTTGGAGTAGATTCCTTAAGCACTTTCTTACATGAATCCTTCAATTTTAGCAACTTAAGATTAAACTCATCATCTTTGACATCAACCTCTCTATCAACATCCACCAACTCCTTTGGATTCAGACATGCCTCGTCTTTGATATCCACCACGACTTTCCATTGTTGTTACTTCATATAAATTAAAAAAAAAACGAAAAAAAAATATATATATATCCAAAAAAAATTCCAAAATTTCTATTTCACTTAAATTTTCCTTAGTCGTTTCATACACTTGTTCCAAAATATCAATTCTTGCATCCAAGGGCTGAAGTTTGGTGAATTTTACTTGTCTTGTTCTTACTTGATTTGTTTTAGTTCATTTGAAATTCTTACAAACGAGAATTGAGTGGTGAGTTTATTTGAGGGGTGGTAAAAGCCTACGAGTGATACACGAGTGTTTGTGTGAGGATATATTTGTGTGATACACAAGTGAATTGTGTGGTCATGGAAAACACAAATCCTATTGAATTTATATTGCAAGCCATGCGACAACAATTTCCAAGGTTTGGAGCAGTTATGAAAAATGTAACAGAACGATTGGAGAGGCTGGAATTTCAAGCACCACCGAGGAATGAGGAGGAAAGTGATGCAGCCCAAGGTTCGTTGGTGCAAGACCCGGTGCATGTTCCTGTTGGTCCGGTTACAAGAGCACGAGCCAAGAAGTTCAAGGAGAGCTTGATGAGCTTAGTTCAAGAAGTGTGGGCTCAAGAGTTGATGAAGAGACCCATTGGAGTTGGCGAATTGAGCCCGTGCTTAATTAATCTCATTACATGCGAGTGGGCCGAAGCTTGAAGATTTTAATTATTTTGAAGACTTCATTTATTTATTTCAGTCTTGTTATTTTCGCAGCCCATTAGTTTAAAGGGCTTTGTTATTTTCGAATTAATAAGGGCCTTGTTTGGCAGCCTTGTGAATTTCGAAATTAGGGCTTCTTTTTGCTTGTTAGTCAAGTTAGGTTTAGTCTTTACTTTGCCTATATATAAGGCTTTGTGTTGGACGAAATTTTCAGCTACCTTTAATCAAATTGTGAGTTTTTATTCTCTCTTGAGAGTTTCGAATTCTTCTTGATTTTTCCAAGACGAATTCAATTTATCGACGTAACGGCGAGATCAACCAACCCTCGTCGGGTGTCATTCAGCGTCCCCGAGTTGCTGCGTCAACTGCACGTTGGGGTTTAGGGATCCGTTCGCCTAAATCATTCCGTGGGTTAGATTCAGAGGTTTTGGGATTTCCATCCTTTCCGTTCCAGTTCAGTCTTCCGCGTGTGTTGTGTTCGATCGATCGGCAAGGATCGTATCATTTGGCACCAGAGCCGCGTTTCGTATCCAGGTTTCGTTTTCGTTTTCTGTCTACGTATCCAGGGTAGAAGTTTTAGGTTTCATCTGTTCAATTTTCGTTCCATCTACTGATTTCAGTTTCTGCGTTTTAGGGTTTCCGTTTTCTGTCCTAGTTTTTTGTTCCGCTGTCTGTTTATAATTCCTAGGGTTTCGATTTTTCTTCTGCTGTGCTCAATACCATAATATCTGGGGTGGTCTGAATTACTCATAAACATACACGCTTATACACATCCATCATCATACGACTTACACATATCCATATAATTCCATACGTCATAATTTCGTTTGGTTCTTGAATTTTCTTTTTTTTTTCAGAACCTATAGTCTGTTAAGGTCCGGAAAAAAAAAAAATATATAGAATTTCCGAAAATTTTCTTGCAACATCTTGTTCCTACAGTTTCACTGGCATCGTATAGAGCCTTTTGGGGCAGTTTCTGCGTACATTTTTTTCCGATTTTTGATTATTTCTCGTTGTGTTTTCTGGAGTCCTTGGGTAGTATAGAGCGTTTTGAGCCTATTTCTGCGCAGTACTTTTTGGGTTGTTCAGTCTGCGTTTCTGATTGTCTTCTTTCTGTTTGGGGGTTTTCCCATCTTTTCGTATCCGTTTAGTGTTGTTGGTGTGGTCTCTTGTGGGACGTTTCATTGAGTGCTCTCGCTGAGACAGTTTGGGCGATCTCGTTGGTACAGTTGGTCTTTGAGTTCCGTTGGTAGATTGAGGGAATTTGATTCCTTGAGAGAGAAATTGAGTGGAAAAAGGCACGAGAGAGTGAGATTATTGGAGTGAAAAAAAAGCCGTTGAATTGTGTGATACACGAGCGCTGAGTGATTTCATCTTGAGTGATACACGAGTGTTTGTGAGGTGGTGAGGTCCTTTTATTTTGTTTCACTAACCGTTTCTTGTTTTCTTTGTCACTATGTCTAAGAAAGATGAACAGGGTGCGGATGTGAGCGATGGCCCTGTTATGGATCCACAGTTGAAACTCGTAGTGGAGGCACTTCGCTCAGAATTTGGCAAGATGTTACACTCAGAAATCGAGGGAGTGTACGACAAGATCGAGCTGATGGAGCAGTCTCATTCTCGAGAGACCACTTTCACACGAGGAGGTCGCCGCGGGCGAGGAGGCCGTGGTGGTGGAGGAGGTCGATTTCACCGTCAGTATGAGGAGCATGTAGATGATACAGGATTTGACGAAGAGGATGATGGCGGCAGAACGTGGCAAGATAACAATCTGGGCAACATCAAGATGAACGTTCCTCCCTTCCAAGGGAAGAATGACCCAGAATTGTATCTTGATTGGGAGAGAAAGGTGGAGCTTATGTTCGATTGCCACAACTATTCAGAGCTCAAGAAGGTGAAGTTGGCAGCAATTGAGTTCTCCGATTATGCACTTGTTTGGTGGGATCAGTTGGTGACGAGTAGGAGGAGAAACAGTGAGCCACCTATTCAGACTTGGCAGGAGATGAAGGCTGTGATGAGGAAGCGTTTTGTGCCGAATCATTACTACCCGCGAGCTTTTCAACAAGTTGCAGACTTTAAGGCAAGGCAGTCGGAGTGTGGATGAGTATTATAAGGAGATGGAGGTTGCCATGATTCGAGCGAATGTGGTGGAGGAGCGAGAGGCGACCATGGCTAGATTCTTGACTGGTTTGCATTGGGATATTCGTGATAAGGTGGAGTTGCAGCACTACGTTGAGTTGGAGGACATGGTTCACATGGCCATCAAGATCGAGAATCAACTCAAGAGGAGGGGCAACAACAGCAGCAACCAGCGCCAGAATCAGGGCAATTGGAGGCAATCGCAACCAGTTTCTAATGGTTCCTCGTCAAAAGGGAATCAATGGAAAAAGGAGGCACCGCCGAGAGAGGAGAAGAAGCCGTTCGTTAGGTCCCGACCCGAGGGATCCGGTGCAGCAAATCAGGGCAGTCCGGCCGTTTCTGATGGTCGAAATCGAGATAAGAAGTGCTTCAAGTGCCAAGGCTTCGGGCATATTATGAGTGACTGCCCGAACAGGAGAATTATGATCTTGAGAGATGACGGCGAAGTCGTGACGGATGGTGATGAGACCGATCCTGATATGCCGAAATTGGAGGATGGAGATGGTACCGATGATGAGGAGGAGTGTGAGGAGATTTTCGCGCCCAATGGACAGCTTTTTGTAGCTAGGAGAGCTTTGAGTGTCCAAACTCAACCCAATGAGCGAGAGCAGCGGGAGAACCTCTTTCACACGAGATGTCTTGTTCAAGACAAGGTATGTAGTGTGATCATTGATGGCGGGAGTTGCACGAATGTGGCTAGTAGAGCCATGGTTGAGAGATTGGGGCTGACCACGGAGAAGCATTCCAAGCCATATCGTTTGCAGTGGCTGAATGAGACAGGCGTCATCAAAGTGACGAAGCAAGTGAAGGTTCCGTTTCGCATTGGGAAGTATGAGGATGAGGTTGTGTGTGATGTGATCCCTATGCAAGCGAGCCACATCCTGTTGGGGCGACCGTGGCAGTTTGATCGCCGTGTTATTCATGATGGCTTCACCAACAAATACTCATTTGAATACAAGCAGAAAAAGGTGTCACTTGTTCCTCTTACTCCTAAACAAGTTTATGAGGATCAAGTGCAATTGCAAAAGGAGGCGGACAAGGTGAAGTCAAAGGACCAGCCCGTGGAGAAGAAGGAGAATGGATTGATTCATAAGTCCTTTCTTGCTAGGGCTAGTGATTTGAAGTGGTGTGTACAGGAGGAGAGGCCGATCATGCTGTTGCGATATCAGGAGAACTTGGTTATTACTAATGATCTCTCCTCTCTACCCCCTTCTATTCGTTCTGTTTTGCAGGAGTTTGATGATGTTTTTCCCGACGATACACCTGCCGGTTTACCACCAATTCGAGGGATTGAGCATCAGATTGACTTTGTGCCCGGCGCTACACTGCCGAACCGACCAGCTTACCGAACCAATCCGGAGGAGACAAAGGAGTTGGAGAGGCAAATTGGCGAGTTATTGGCCAAAGGGCATGTGAGGGAGAGTTTGAGTCCTTGTGCGGTACCCGTTCTACTTGTACCGAAGAAGGACTCGTCTTTGAGGATGTGCTGTGATTGCCGAGCCATCAATAACATCACGGTAAAGTATCGCCATCCTATCCCTCGTTTAGATGATATGCTAGATGAGTTGCATGGTTCTTGTGTCTTTTCTAAGATCGATTTGCGTAGTGGATACCATCAGATTAGGATTAAGGAAGGTGATGAATGGAAAACTGCTTTTAAGACAAAACTTGGTTTGTATGAGTGGTTAGTTATGCCTTTTGGTTTGACTAATGCGCCTAGTACGTTCATGCGTCTTATGAATCATGTTTTGCGTGCTTTCATTGGCAAATTTGTTGTTGTCTACTTTGATGATATCCTCATTTATAGCCAGAATCATGTTGAGCATGTTGAACATTTGAGGTCTGTTATGGATGTGCTTCGAAAGGAAAAGTTGTTTGCTAACCTTAAGAAGTGCATTTTCGGTACGGACAAGCTTGTGTTTCTTGGTTTTGTTGTTAGTGCACAGGGTGTACAGGTTGATGAGGAGAAGATACGAGCTATCCAAGAGTGGCCAACGCCGACGAACGTTGCAGCAGTTCGAAGCTTTCATGGACTTGCTAGTTTCTACAGGCGATTCGTGCCTCATTTTAGCAGCGTTGCAGCACCCTTGACGGAAGTCATCAAGAAGAATGTGGAGTTTAAGTGGGGCAAGGCGCAAGAGGATGCTTTTCAGCAGTTGAAATACAAATTGACCCACGCCCCGGTATTATCTCTTCCTAATTTCTCCAAATCTTTTGAGATTGAATGTGATGCTTCTGGTGTTGGTATTGGTGCAGTATTGATGCAAGAGAGACGACCCATAGCGTATTTCAGCGAGAAGCTCAACGGGGCGACGTTGAGTTATCCCACGTATGATAAGGAGCTGTACGCATTGGTGAGAGCTTTGCAAACGTGGCAGCACTACTTGTGGCCCAATGAGTTCGTCATTCACACGGATCACGAGTCATTGAAACACTTGAAGGGGCAGCACAAGTTGAACAAGCGGCATGCGAGGTGGATGGAGTTCATTGAGACGTTTCCCTACGTCATCAAATACAAGCAAGGTAAAGAGAATGTGGTGGCTGACGCACTTTCTCGGAGGTATGCCTTGATCTCTACCTTAGATGCTAAGTTGCTTGGTTTTGAGTGTATCAAGAGTTTGTATGAGCATGATGCTGATTTTGGTGAGATTTATCTAGCATGTGCGAGAGCTGCGAGTGGAGAGTATTTTAGGCATGATGACTATCTTTTTAGGAAGAATAAGTTATGTGTTCCTAAAAGTTCTTTACGTGAGTTGTTATTGCTTGAGTCTCATGGTGGGGGTTTGATGGGACATTTTGGCATTGCTAAGACTTTAGCTGTTCTGCATGAGCATTTCTTTTGGCCTCATATGAAACGTGATGTTGAGAGAATTTGTGGTCGATGTGTTACATGTAAACAAGCTAAGTCTAGGGTGAGTTCCCATGGATTGTATACACCATTGCCTATTCCTACAGCACCTTGGATTGATATTTCTATGGATTTTGTGTTAGGTTTGCCTAGGACTAAGCGTGGTCGAGATTCCATCTTTGTGGTTGTTGATCGATTTTCTAAGATGGCACATTTTATTCCATGTCATAAATCTGATGATGCATCTCATGTAGCTGATCTATTCTTTAGAGAGATTGTTAGATTGCATGGCATGCCTAGGACTATTGTTTCTGATAGGGATTCGAAGTTCTTGAGCTACTTTTGGAAGACTTTGTGGTGTAAGTTGGGTACTAAACTTTTGTTTTCTACTACTTGTCATCCACAAACTGATGGTCAAACAGAGGTAGTGAATAGGACTTTGTCTACTTTGCTTAGAGCTATTATCAAGAAAAACATTAAGTCTTGGGAAGATTGTTTGCCTCATGTTGAGTTTGCTTATAATCGTTCTGTTCATTCTGCTACTCAATTTTCACCATTTGAGATTGTGTATGGATTTAATCCTTTGACTCCATTGGATTTATCTCCCTTACCTGAGCATGAGTATACTAACCTTGATGGCAAGAAAAAGGCTGATTTTGTGAAGCAGATTCATGAGAAGGCAAGGCTGAATATTGAGAGGCGCACGAAGCAGTATGCCGAGCAAGCCAACAAAGGACGTCGCAAAGTAGTGTTTGAGCCCGGTGATTGGGTATGGCTGCACATGCGCAAGGAAAGGTTTCCATTGCAGCGGAGATCCAAGTTACTTCCTAGAGGCGACGGGCCATTTCAAGTGTTGGAGCGCATCAATGACAATGCCTACAAGTTGGACTTACCAGGTGAGTATAATGTGAGTGCTTCTTTTAATGTGACTGATTTGAGTCCTTTTGATGTAGGTGATGCTTTGGATTTGAGGACAAATCCTCTTCAAGAGGAGGGGAATGATGCAGCCCAAGGTTCGTTGGTGCAAGACCCGGTGCATGTTCCTGTTGGTCCGGTTACAAGAGCACGAGCCAAGAAGTTCAAGGAGAGCTTGATGAGCTTAGTTCAAGAAGTGTGGGCTCAAGAGTTGATGAAGAGACCCATTGGAGTTGGCGAATTGAGCCCGTGCTTAATTAATCTCATTACATGCGAGTGGGCCGAAGCTTGAAGATTTTAATTATTTTGAAGACTTCATTTATTTATTTCAGTCTTGTTATTTTCGCAGCCCATTAGTTTAAAGGGCTTTGTTATTTTCGAATTAATAAGGGCCTTGTTTGGCAGCCTTGTGAATTTCGAAATTAGGGCTTCTTTTTGCTTGTTAGTCAAGTTAGGTTTAGTCTTTACTTTGCCTATATATAAGGCTTTGTGTTGGACGAAATTTTCAGCTACCTTTAATCAAATTGTGAGTTTTTATTCTCTCTTGAGAGTTTCGAATTCTTCTTGATTTTTCCAAGACGAATTCAATTTATCGACGTAACGGCGAGATCAACCAACCCTCGTCGGGTGTCATTCAGCGTCCCCGAGTTGCTGCGTCAACTGCACGTTGGGGTTTAGGGATCCGTTCGCCTAAATCATTCCGTGGGTTAGATTCAGAGGTTTTGGGATTTCCATCCTTTCCGTTCCAGTTCAGTCTTCCGCGTGTGTTGTGTTCGATCGATCGGCAAGGATCGTATCAGAAAGAGAGAGCGAAGGAGAAGATGATCGTGCATCAACACATCGAAATGAAAGGCGAGGAGGAGGTAGAAGAAGAAGACATGAAAATGAAGTTGATGGTGACTTAGGAAGCATCAAATTGAAGATCCCAACATTCCAAGGAAGGAGTGATCCTGAAGCCTATTTGGAGTGGGAGAGAAAGGTGGAGCTCATCTTTGAGTGTCACAACTACTTCGAGGAAAAAGAAGGTTAGACTTGCTACAATTGAATTCACTGATTATGCAATAGTTTGGTGGGATCAATTGACAACAAATAGAAGGCGCTATCGAGAGAGACCAATTTCCACATGGGAGGAAATGAAAAGCATAATGCGTAAGAGATTTGCACCTTTTCATTATTTTCGTGAATTATATCAAAAGTTACAATCTATGAATCAAGGTACTAAATCTGTTGATGAGTACTACAAAGTGATGGAGATCGCCATGATTAGGGCAAATGTTGATGAGGATAGAGAGGCAACCATGGCTCGATTCCTGTGCGGGCTGAATAAGGAGATTGCAAACATCGTGGACCTACAACACTATGTGGAGCTGGAGGATATGGTTCACATGGCCATGAAAGTGGAGAGGCAATTGAAGAAGAAGGAAACCTTTCAAAGGAATTTTCCAACAAGTTCTCAATCTTCAAAGTCAAAGGAGTGGACTTCGTCTAAGTCAAATTTTGGGGCAGCCTCTAAACCTCAAAATGATACATAGGCGAAAAGGGCAAAGGTATCTCTAGTTCTACATCTTCTACTAGAAATAGAGATATCAAACATTTTCGATGTCAAGGTGTTGGACATATTGCATCTCAATGCCCAAACAAAAGGGTGATGGTGTTGAAGCCGAATGGAGAAATCGAATCTGAAAGTGAACATGATGATGATGAACAATTGGAGGAGATTGTACCGGAACATGGTGAGCTTTTGGTGGTTCGAAGGGCTCTAAACGTGCAAATCAAACAGGAGGAAGAACAAAGGGAGAACATATTCCACACAAGATGTTTAGTCCAAGGTAAAGTTTGCATGTTAATTATTGATGGTGGTAGTTTTACCAATGTTACAAGTGGCGAGATGGTGGAGAAACTGAACTTAAAAATTGAACGGCATCCTCATCCATATAAGCTACAATGGCTTAATGAATGTGGTGAAATTCGTGTGACCAAACAAGTTCTAATTTCATTTCTATTGGCAATTATAAAGATGAAGTTCTTTGTGATGTGGTGCCAATGCATGCTAGTCACATTCTTTTGGGGAGGCCATGCAGTTTGATCGAAGGGGGACCTATGATGGATTCCGCAATCACTACACCTTCAAGTACAACAAAAAATCCATCATGCTTGTTTCTTTGACACCTCAACAAGTTCAAGAGGACCAGCAGAAATTGTCTCAAGCAAGGAGAGCTCGTGGGGTTGAGGGCAATAAAAGTGAGGTAGTAAAAAAACAGTCGAGTGAAAAAAAAGTCGAGAGAAAAACAAGAGTGAGGGAAAAGAAAAACAGAATTTTTATGTGAGAACAAAAGAAATAAAGAGTGCAATAGTCGAAGAAAAGAGTGTGTTCATTTTGGTGTACAAAGAGTCATTCTTTAGCACTAACGAACTAACCCCATCTTTGCCTTGTACTTTTGTGTCTCTTTTGCAGGAGTTTGAGGACGTCTTTTCCGAGGAAGAACCAAGTGGATTACCTCCTTTAAGAGGTATTGAGCATCAAATTGACTTTGTTCCCGGGGCTGTTCTACCAAACCAACCAGCTTATCGAGCCAATCCGGAAGAGACTAAAGAGATCCAAAGGCAAGTCCAAGAGTTGTTGGAGAAAGGAAAGATTCGTGAGAGCATGAGTCCATGTGTTGTACCGGTGATTGTTGTGTCCAAGAAAGATGGATCGTGGAGAATGTGCACGGATTGTCGAGCAATTAACAAGATCACGGTAAAGTATCGCTATCCTATTCCTAGGCTATATGATATGCTTGATGAGTTATATGGGGCAATTGTGTTTAGTAAAATTGATTTGAAAAGTGGTTATCACCAAATTCGAATTCGAGAAAGAGATGAATGGAAAACTGCTTTCAAAACAAAGTATGGTTTGTATGAGTGGTCATGAGATTGATGCATCATGTTTTGAGAAATTTCATTGGAAAATTTGTGGTTGTTTACTTTGATGACATCTTGATCTATAGCAAAAATGTTGAAGAACATCTTGATCATTTGCGTGCTGTTTTAGACACTTTAAGAAAAGAATCATTGTATGCTAATCTTAAAAGTGTTCTTTTTGCATGTATAAAGTTATTTTTCTTGGTTTTGTTGTGAGTGCTAATGGAATTGAAATGGAAAAAGAGAAAGTGGAAGCTATCTTAGAATGGCAAATTCCTCAAAATGTGACACAAGTTAGAAGTTTTCATGGTCTCGCTAGTTTCTATAGAAGGTTTGTTAAGGATTTTAGCACGATTGCTGCACCTTTGAATGGGATAGTGAAAAAGATGTTGGTTTTCATTGGGGGGAAAAACAAGAACATGTTTTTAATCTCCTTAAAGAAAAACTAACTTCTGCTCCTATTCTTCCATTACCTAACTTTGATAGAATGTTTGAGCTTGAATGTGATGCTTCTGGAGTAGGAGTAGGTGCTGTTTTGTTGTAGGATGGAAAGCCAATTGCTTATTTTAGCGAAAAGTTGAAAGGAGCTCAATTGAAACTATCCAACCTACAACAAAAAGTTATATGCTTTGGTGAGAGCTTTGGAAAGATGGCAGCATTACTTGGGGCCAAGAGAGTTTGTAATTCACACGGATCATGAATCTCTCAAATACCTCAAGGGTCAAGGTAAGCTTAGCAAGAGACATGTTAAGTGGGTGGAATTCATTGAATCGTTTCCATATGTGATCAAGTACAAAAAAGGGAAGAAAAACATTGTGGCTGATGCGTTGTCTCAAAGGTATGTTTTGATCACTACTTTAAGTTCTAAGCAGGTTTTGAGTCAATTAAGGAATTGTATGCCAATGATTCTGATTTTGGTTCTATATATTTAGCTTGTGAGCATGCTGCATTTGATAAGTTCTATAAGCATGAGGGCTATTTATTTAGAGAAAATAAATTGTGCATTCCTAAGTGTTCCATGCGTGAATTGCTTGTTCGTGAAGCTCATGGGGGTGGGTTAATGGGACATTTTGGTGTTCATAAGACTTTGGAAGTTTTGCATAAACATTTCTTTTGGCCTAAAATGCGTGTTGATGTTGAGAAAATTTGTGGAAGATACATAACTTGCATGCAAGCTAAATCAAAATCACATCCACATGGTTTGTATAAACCATTACCTATTCCTAGTGCACCTTGGGAGGATATTTCCATAGACTTTGTTTTGGGTTTGCCTAGAACACGAAGGGGTAAGGATTCAATTTTTGTGGTTGTTGATAGATTTACAAAAATGGCACACTTCATTCCATGTCATAAGAGTGATGATGCAACTCACATTGCTGATTTGTTTTTCAGAGAAATTGTTCGTTTGCATGGAGTTCCAAGAACAATTGTGAGTGATCGTGATGCTAAGTTTGTGAGTCATTTTTGGCGTGTGCTTTGGAATAAATTGGGAACTAAGCTTCTGTTTTCAACTACATGTCATCTGATCACTATTTTTATAGCAACAATAACTGCAACTAAACAGTGTAATTGTAGTACGAAAACAGCAAGCAGAGTATCGTATCCACAGAGACTGTAAAACGAAATTACTCTATCTACTTCCTAAACAGACTCTCACAGTATGCAGGTAAAACGAATTTGTAGCTTCACCTATCGCATTCAAGACTCAAGGCTAACACTATATCATGCATTCCTGAATCGGCTGAACAATTATCGCATTCAAGACTCAAACTGAACAGCTAAACATGTATTTCATTGATCAGATAATTCACAAGAAATTAAGCACCAGGAATCATGAATCACAAGTTGGAGGGCAAATTGATATCAATAAATCAAAAACACATAATCAATCAGCTATATACAAACCCTAGGTTCAGAATAAAAGAACTAGCCAGACATAATTAAATCAAACATAAACATAATTAAATTGAACGCAATTGTAAAAACAAATTGTATAAAAACCGAATTAAAACGATTGTAGCGGCTTGAATCTTCAATCTTGATCCAAAGCCTTGAAAACTGGAAAGCTAAAATATTCTAAAGCTATAAAACTGAAATATGAATATTGGGAACTAAAAAACTAAAGCTGGGAACCCTAGATAGGTCAAAAGAGGACCTATTTATTGTAACAGGGTAAAATACAGAGTTTGAGCTCGAAAATAACTTGGAAAAACGTAAAAACGCGGAAGATATAAAAACACGCGTCAAAAACGGCGACCCGTTCGGCGTTCGCCGAACAGGTCGCCGAATTTGGCCTGAAAATAGCTGAAATTCGGCGATCGCCGAATTTTCTCCTCAAAGCCAATTTTAATCCAGGGATTTCGGTGACCTACTCGGCGGTCGCCGTTTAGGTCGCCGAATTTCTTCTTTAAAATGCCAATTTTCGGTGGTCGCCGTTTAGGTCGCCGAATTTTGACTGCTGCGCGCGACGTTTTTGTTTCGGCCATAACTTTCTCGTCCGAACTCCGATTTATGATCCGTTTGCGCTCACGAACTCGTATCGAGACGATCTACAACTTCTATTTCAGAACATTGTTCCAAATTTGATGCAGCCCAAGGTTCGTTGGTGCAAGACCCGGTGCATGTTCCTGTTGGTCCGGTTACAAGAGCACGAGCCAAGAAGTTCAAGGAGAGCTTGATGAGCTTAGTTCAAGAAGTGTGGGCTCAAGAGTTGATGAAGAAACCCATTGGAGATGGTGGAGTCGGTCCAAGTCTAATTAATCTCATTACATGCGAGTGGGCCGAAGCTTGAAGATTTGATTTATTTTGAAGACTTCATTTATTTATTTCAGTATTGTTATTTTTTGCAGCCCATTAGTTTAAAGGGCTTGTTATTTTCGGATTTTTAAAGTAAGGGCCTTGTTTGGCCTATTATGGCTTGTTTTTAAGTTGTTTCCTTATTAGACTAGGTTTAGTTTTGCCTATATATATGGCTGCTGCATGTTGGACGAAAATTAACCTATTTTTATCAATAAACTTGTGAGTTTTATTTCTCTCTAGAGAATTCCGAATTCCTCTTGATTATTCCAAGACGAATTCAATTATCGAAGTAACGGCGAGACAACCAACCCTCGTCGGGTGTCATTCAGCGTCCCCGAGTTGCTGCGTCAACTTCACGTTGGGGTTTAGGGATTCGTTCGCCTAAATCATTCCGTGGGTTAGATTCAGAGGTTTTGGGATTCCATCTTCTGTTCGTGTTTTCAAGTTTTCCGTTTGCGTGGTGTTCGATTGATCGGCAAGGATCGTATCATTTGGCACCAGAGCCGCGTTTCGTATCTAGGTTTCGTTTTCGTTTCTGTGTCAAGGGTAGAATTTTAGGGTTTCCGTCTTCTGCGTTTTAGGGTTTCTCTACGTCCGAGTTTCCTGTTCCGCTTTCTGCGTCTGATTTTGTTCTGCTGTGATTTCAATACCATAATATCTGCGTGGTCTGAATTACTCATAAACATACACGCTTATACACATCTATCATCATACGACTTACACACATCCATATAAATCCATACGTCATATTTTCGTTTGGTTCTTGATTTTCTTTTTTTTTTCAGAACCTATAGTCTGTTAGGGTCCGAAAATTTTCTTGCAGCATCTTGTTCCTACAGTTTCACTGGCATCGTATAGAGATTTTGGGGCAGTTTCTGTGTGCTTTTTTTTCCGATTTTTGTTTAATTCTCGTTGTGTTTTCTGGAGTCCTTGGGTAGTATAGAGCCTTTCGGGATAGTTTCTGCGTACACTGTTTCCGGTTTTCGTTTACTTCTCGTTGTGTTTTTCTGGAATCCTTGGGTAGTATAGAGCGTTTTGAGCTTATTTCTGCGCAGTACTTTTTGGGTTTTTCAGTCTGCGTTTTTGGTTCTCGTTTTCGTTTGGAGGTTTCCCACCCTTTTCGTGTCCGTTTAGTGTTGTTGGTGTGGTCTCTTGTGGGACGTTTCATTGAGTGCTCTCGTTGAGACAGTTTGGGCAATCTCGTTGGTACAGTTGGTTTTTGAGTTCCGTTGGTAGATTGAGGGAATTTGATTCCTTGAGAGAGAAATTGAGCGGAAAAAGGCCATCGCTCACATCCGCACCCTGTTCATCTTTCTTAGACATAGTGACAAAGAAAACAAGAAACGGTTAGTGAAACAAAATAAAAGGACCTCACCACCTCACAAACACTCGTGTATCACTCAAGATGAAATCACTCAGCGCTCGTGTATCACACAATTCAACGGCTTTTTTCACTCTAATAATCTCACTCTCTCGTGCCTTTTTCCACTCAATTTCTCTCTCAAGGAATCAAATTCCCTCAATCTACCAACGGAACTCAAAGACCAACTGTACCAACGAGATCGCCCAAACTGTCTCAGCGAGAGCACTCAATGAAACGTCCCACAAGAGACCACACCAACAACACTAAACGGATACGAAAAGATGGGAAAACCCCCAAACAGAAAGAAGACAATCAGAAACGCAGACTGAACAACCCAAAAAGTACTGCGCAGAAATAGGCTCAAAACGCTCTATACTACCCAAGGACTCCAGAAAACACAATGAGAAGTAAACGAAAACCGGAAAAAAGTGTACGCAGAAACTGTCCCAAAAGGCTCTATACTACCCAAGGACTCCAGAAAACACAACGAGAAATAATCAAAAATCGGAAAAAATGTACGCAGAAACTGCCCCAAAAGGCTCTATACGATGCCAGTGAAACTGTAGGAACAAGATGTTGCAAGAAAATTTTCGGAAATTCTATATATTTTTTTTTTCCGGACCTTAACAGACTATAGGTTCTGAAAAAAAAAAAAAAAAAAAAGAAAATTCAAGAACCAAACGAAATTATGACGTATGGATTTATATGGATGTGTGTAAGTCGTATGATGATGGATGTGTATAAGCGTGTATGTTTATGAGTAATTCAGACCACCCCAGATATTATGGTATTGAGCACAGCAGCAGAAAAATCGAAGCCCTAGGAATTATAAACAGACAGCGGAACAGAAAACTAGGACAGAAAACGGAAACCCTAAAACGGAGAAACTGAAATCAGTAGATGGAACGAAAATTGAACAGATGAAACCTAAAACTTCTACCCTGGATACGTAGACAGAAAACGAAAACGAAACCTGGATACGAAACGCGGCTCTGGTGCCAAATGATACGATCCTTGCTGATCGATCGAACACAACGCACGCGGAAGACTGAACTGGAACGGAAAGGGTGGAAATCCCAAAACCTCTGAATCTAACCCACGGAATGATTTAGGCGAACGGATCCCTAAACCCCAACGTGCAGTTGACGCAGCAACTCGGGGACGCTGAATGACACCCGACGAGGGATGGTTGTTCTCGCCGTTACGTCGATAAATTGAATTCGTCTTGGAAAAATCAAGAAGAATTCGAAACTCTCAAGAGAGAATAAAAACTCACAATTTGATTAAAGGTAGCTAATTTTCGTCCAACACAAGGGAGCCTTATATAGGCAAAGGCTAAACCTAATCTAATAAGGAAACAACTTAAAAACAAGCCCTAATAAGCCAAACAAGGCCCTTACTACTAAAATCCGAAAATAACAAGGCCCTTTAAATTAATGGGCTGCGAAATAAAGCTAAGTAAATAAAAATTGAAGTCTTTCACACTTCGGCCCACTCGCACGTAATAAGATTAATCAAACACGGGCTCAATTCGCCAACTCCACAATCTCCAATTGGCTTCTTGATCAACTCTTGCTTCCAAACTTCTTCAACTAAGATCATCAAGCTCTCCTTGAACTTCTTGGCTCGAGCTCTTGTAACTGGACCAACAGGAACATGCACCGGGTCTTGCACCAACGAACCTTGGGCTGCATCATTCCCCTCCTCTTGACGAGGATTTGTCCCCAAATCCAAAGCATCACCTACATCAAAAGGACTCAAATCAGTCACATTAAAAGAAGCACTCACATTATACTCACCTGGTAAGTCCAACTTGTAGGCATTGTCATTGATGCGCTCCAACACTTGAAATAGCCCGTCGCCTCTAGGAAGTAACTTGGATCTCCGCTGCAATGGAAACCTTTCCTTGCGCATGTGCAGCCATACCCAATCACCGGGCTCAAACACTACTTTGCGACGTCCTTTGTTGGCTTGCTCGGCATACTGCTTCGTGCGCCTCTCAATATTCAGCCTTGCTTTCTCATGAATCTGCTTCACAAAATCAGCCTTTTTCTTGCCATCAAGGTTAGTATACTCATGCTCAGGTAAGGGAGATAAATCCAATGGAGTCAAAGGATTAAATCCATACACAATCTCAAATGGTGAAAATTGAGTAGCAGAATGAACAGAACGATTATAAGCAAACTCAACATGAGGCAAACAATCTTCCCAAGACTTAATGTTTTTCTTGATAATAGCTCTAAGCAAAGTAGACAAAGTCCTATTCACTACCTCTGTTTGACCATCAGTTTGTGGATGACAAGTAGTAGAAAACAAAAGTTTAGTACCCAACTTACACCACAAAGTCTTCCAAAAGTAGCTCAAGAACTTCGAATCCCTATCAGAAACAATAGTCCTAGGCATGCCATGCAATCTAACAATCTCTCTAAAGAATAGATCAGCTACATGAGATGCATCATCAGATTTATGACATGGAATAAAATGTGCCATCTTAGAAAATCGATCAACAACCACAAAGATGGAATCTCGACCACGCTTAGTCCTAGGCAAACCTAACACAAAATCCATAGAAATATCAATCCAAGGTGCTGTAGGAATAGGCAATGGTGTATACAATCCATGGGAACTCACCCTAGACTTAGCTTGTTTACATGTAACACATCGACCACAAATTCTCTCAACATCACGTTTCATATGAGGCCAAAAGAAATGCTCATGCAGAACAGCTAAAGTCTTAGCAATGCCAAAATGTCCCATCAAACCCCCACCATGAGACTCAAGCAATAACAACTCACGTAAAGAACATTTAGGAACACATAACTTATTCTTCCTAAAAAGATAGTCATCATGCCTAAAATACTCTCCACTCGCAGCTCTCGCACATGCCAGATAAATCTCACCAAAATCAGCATCATGCTCATACAAACTCTTGATACACTCAAAACCAAGCAACTTAGCATCTAAGGTAGAGATCAAGGCATACCTCCGAGAAAGTGCGTCAGCCACCACATTCTCTTTACCTTGCTTGTATTTGATGACGTAGGGAAACGTCTCAATGAACTCCATCCACCTTGCATGCCGCTTGTTCAACTTGTGCTGCCCCTTCAAGTGTTTCAACGACTCGTGATCCGTGTGAATGACGAACTCATTGGGCCACAAGTAGTGCTGCCACGTTTGCAAAGCTCTCACCAATGCGTACAGCTCCTTATCATACGTGGGATAACTCAATGTCGCCCCGTTTAGCTTCTCGCTGAAATACGCAATGGGTCGTCTCTCTTGCATCAACACTGCACCAATACCAACACCAGAAGCATCACATTCAATCTCAAAAGATTTGGAGAAATTAGGAAGAGATAATACCGGGGCGTGGGTCAATTTGTATTTCAACTGTTGAAATGCCTCCTCTTGCGCCTTGCCCCACTTAAACTCCACATTCTTCTTGATGACTTCCGTCAATGGTGCTGCAACACTGCTAAAATGAGGCACGAATCGCCTGTAGAAACTAGCAAGTCCATGAAAGCTTCGAACTGTTGCAACGTTCGTCGGCGTTGGCCACTCTTGGATAGCTCGTATCTTCTCGTCATCAACCTGTACACCCTGCGCACTAACAACAAAACCAAGAAACACAAGCTTGTCCGTACCGAAAATGCACTTCTTAAGGTTAGCAAACAACTTTTCCTTGCGAAGCACATCCATAACAGACCTCAAATGTTAAACATGCTCATCATGATTCTGGCTATAAATGAGGATATCATCAAAGTAGACAACAACAAATCTGCCAATGAAAGCACGCAAAACATGATTCATAAGACGCATGAACGTACTAGGCGCATTAGTCAAACCAAAAGGCATAACTAACCACTCATACAAACCAAGTTTTGTCTTTAAAAGCAGTTTTCCATTCATCACCTTCCTTAATCCTAATCTGATGGTATCCACTACGCAAATCGATCTTAGAAAAGACACAAGAACCATGCAACTCATCTAGCATATCATCTAAACGAGGGATAGGATGGCGATACTTTACCGTGATGTTATTGATGGCTCGGCAATCACAGCACATCCTCAAAGACGAGTCCTTCTTCGGTACAAGTAGAACGGGTACCGCACAAGGACTCAAACTCTCCCTCACATGCCCTTTGGCCAATAACTCGCCAATTTGCCTCTCCAACTCCTTTGTCTCCTCCGGATTGGTTCGGTAAGCTGGTCGGTTCGGCAGTGTAGCGCCGGGCACAAAGTCAATCTGATGCTCAATCCCTCGAATTGGTGGTAAACCGGCAGGTGTATCGTCGGGAAAAACATCATCAAACTCCTGCAAAACAGAACGAATAGAAGGGGGTAGAGAAGAGAGATCATTAGTAATAACCAAGTTCTCCTGATATCGCAACAGCATGATCGGCCTCTCCTCCTGTACACACCACTTCAAATCACTAGCCCTAGCAAGAAAGGACTTATGAATCAATCCATTCTCCTTCTTCTCCACGGGCTGGTCCTTTGACTTCACCTTGTCCGCCTCCTTTTGCAATTGCACTTGATCCTCATAAACTTGTTTAGGAGTAAGAGGAACAAGTGACACCTTTTTCTGCTTGTATTCAAATGAGTATTTGTTGGTGAAGCCATCATGAATAACACGGCGATCAAACTGCCACGGTCGCCCCAACAGGATGTGGCTCGCTTGCATAGGGATCACATCACACACAACCTCATCCTCATACTTCCCAATGCGAAACGGAACCTTCACTTGCTTCGTCACTTTGATGACGCCTGTCTCATTCAGCCACTGCAAACGATATGGCTTGGAATGCTTCTCCGTGGTCAGCCCCAATCTCTCAACCATGGCTCTACTAGCCACATTCGTGCAACTCCCGCCATCAATGATCACACTACATACCTTGTCTTGAACAAGACATCTCGTGTGAAAGAGGTTCTCCCGCTGCTCTCGCTCATTGGGTTGAGTTTGGACACTCAAAGCTCTCCTAGCTACAAAAAGCTGTCCATTGGGCGCGAAAATCTCCTCACACTCCTCCTCATCATCGGTACCATCTCCATCCTCCAATTTCGGCATATCAGGATCGGTCTCATCACCATCCGTCACGACTTCGCCGTCATCTCTCAAGATCATAATTCTCCTGTTCGGGCAGTCACTCATAATATGCCCGAAGCCTTGGCAATTGAAGCACTTCTTATCTCGATTTCGACCATCAGAAACGGCCGGACTGCCCTGATTTGCTGCACCGGATCCCTCGGGTCGGGACCTAACGAACGGCTTCTTCTCTTCTCTCGGCGGTGCCTCCTTTTTCCATTGATTCCCTTTTGACGAGGAACCATTAGAAACTGGTTGCGATTGCCTCCAATTGCCCTGATTCTGGCGCTGGTTGCTGCTGTTGTTGCCCCTCCTCTTGAGTTGATTCTCGATCTTGATGGCCATGTGAACCATGTCCTCCAACTCAACGTAGTGCTGCAACTCCACCTTATCACGAATATCCCAATGCAGACCAGTCAAGAATCTCGCCATGGTCGCCTCTCGCTCCTCCACCACATTGGCTCGAATCATGGCAACCTCCATCTCCTTATAATACTCATCCACACTCCGACTGCCTTGCCTCAAAGTCTGCAACTTGTTGAAAAGCTCGCGGTAGTAATGATTCGGCACAAAACGCTTCCTCATCACAGCCTTCATCTCTTGCCAAGTCTGAATAGGCGGGTCATTGTTTCTCCTTCTACTCGTCACCATCTGATCCCACCAAACAAGTGCATAATCTGAGAACTCAATGGCTGCCAACTTCACCTTCTTGAGCTCTGAATAGTTGTGGCAATCGAACATAAGCTCCACCTTTCTCTCCCAATCAAGATACAATTCTGGCTCATTCTTCCCTTGGAAGGGAGGAACGTTCATCTTGATGTTGCCCAGATTGTTATCTTGCCACGTTCTGCCGCCATCATCCTCTTCGTCAAATCCTGTATCATCTACATGCTCCTCATACTGACGGTGGAATCGACCTCCGCCACCACCACGGCCTCCTCGCCCGCGGCGACCTCCTCGTGTGAAAGTGGTCTCTCGAGAATGAGACTGCTCCATAAGCTCGATCTTGTCGTACACTCCCTCGATTTCTGAGTGTAACATCTTGCCAAATTCTGAGTGAAGTGCCTCCACTACGAGTTTCAACTGTGGATCCATAACAGGGCCATCGCTCACATCCGCACCCTGTTCATCTTTCTTAGACATAGTGACAAAGAAAACAAGAAACGGTTAGTGAAACAAAATAAAAGGACCTCACCACCTCACAAACACTCGTGTATCACTCAAGATGAAATCACTCAGCGCTCGTGTATCACACAATTCAACGGCTTTTTTCACTCTAATAATCTCACTCTCTCGTGCCTTTTTCCACTCAATTTCTCTCTCAAGGAATCAAATTCCCTCAATCTACCAACGGAACTCAAAGACCAACTGTACCAACGAGATCGCCCAAACTGTCTCAGCGAGAGCACTCAATGAAACGTCCCACAAGAGACCACACCAACAACACTAAACGGATACGAAAAGATGGGAAAACCCCCAAACAGAAAGAAGACAATCAGAAACGCAGACTGAACAACCCAAAAAGTACTGCGCAGAAATAGGCTCAAAACGCTCTATACTACCCAAGGACTCCAGAAAACACAATGAGAAGTAAACGAAAACCGGAAAAAAGTGTACGCAGAAACTGTCCCAAAAGGCTCTATACTACCCAAGGACTCCAGAAAACACAACGAGAAATAATCAAAAATCGGAAAAAATGTACGCAGAAACTGCCCCAAAAGGCTCTATACGATGCCAGTGAAACTGTAGGAACAAGATGTTGCAAGAAAATTTTCGGAAATTCTATATATTTTTTTTTTCCGGACCTTAACAGACTATAGGTTCTGAAAAAAAAAAAAAAAAAAAGAAAATTCAAGAACCAAACGAAATTATGACGTATGGATTTATATGGATGTGTGTAAGTCGTATGATGATGGATGTGTATAAGCGTGTATGTTTATGAGTAATTCAGACCACCCCAGATATTATGGTATTGAGCACAGCAGCAGAAAAATCGAAGCCCTAGGAATTATAAACAGACAGCGGAACAGAAAACTAGGACAGAAAACGGAAACCCTAAAACGGAGAAACTGAAATCAGTAGATGGAACGAAAATTGAACAGATGAAACCTAAAACTTCTACCCTGGATACGTAGACAGAAAACGAAAACGAAACCTGGATACGAAACGCGGCTCTGGTGCCAAATGATACGATCCTTGCTGATCGATCGAACACAACGCACGCGGAAGACTGAACTGGAACGGAAAGGGTGGAAATCCCAAAACCTCTGAATCTAACCCACGGAATGATTTAGGCGAACGGATCCCTAAACCCCAACGTGCAGTTGACGCAGCAACTCGGGGACGCTGAATGACACCCGACGAGGGATGGTTGTTCTCGCCGTTACGTCGATAAATTGAATTCGTCTTGGAAAAATCAAGAAGAATTCGAAACTCTCAAGAGAGAATAAAAACTCACAATTTGATTAAAGGTAGCTAATTTTCGTCCAACACAAGGGAGCCTTATATAGGCAAAGGCTAAACCTAATCTAATAAGGAAACAACTTAAAAACAAGCCCTAATAAGCCAAACAAGGCCCTTACTACTAAAATCCGAAAATAACAAGGCCCTTTAAATTAATGGGCTGCGAAATAAAGCTAAGTAAATAAAAATTGAAGTCTTTCACACTTCGGCCCACTCGCACGTAATAAGATTAATCAAACACGGGCTCAATTCGCCAACTCCACAATCTCCAATTGGCTTCTTGATCAACTCTTGCTTCCAAACTTCTTCAACTAAGATCATCAAGCTCTCCTTGAACTTCTTGGCTCGAGCTCTTGTAACTGGACCAACAGGAACATGCACCGGGTCTTGCACCAATGAACCTTGGGCTGCATCATGAGGTCCTTTTATTTTGTTTCACTAATCGTTTCTTGTTTTCTGTCTGTGTCACTATGTCTAAGAAAGATGAACAGGGTGCGGATTTGAGCAATAGCCCTGTCATGGATCCACAGTTAAAACTCGTGGTGGAGGCACTTCGCTCAGAATTTGGCAAGATGCTACACTCAGAAATCGAGGGAGTGTACGACAAGATCGAGCTGATGGAGCAGTCTCATTCTCGAGAGACCACTTTCACACGAGGAGGTCGCCGCGGGCGAGGAGGCCGTGGTGGTGGCGGAGGTCGATTCCACCGTCCGTATGAGGAGCATGTAGATGATACAGGATTTGAGGATGAGGAGGATGGCGGCAGAACGTGGCAAGATAACAATCTGGGCAACATCAAGATGAACGTTCCTCCCTTCCAAGGGAAGAATGACCCAGAATTGTATCTTGATTGGGAGAGAAAGGTGGAGCTTATGTTCGATTGCCACAACTATTCAGAGCTCAAGAAGGTGAAGTTGGCAGCAATTGAGTTCTCCGATTATGCACTTGTTTGGTGGGATCAGATGGTGACGAGTAGGAGGAGAAACAGTGAGCCACCCATTCAGACTTGGCAGGAGATGAAGGCTGTGATGAGGAAGCGTTTTGTGCCGAATCATTACTACCGCGAGTTTTTCAACAAGTTGCAGACTTTGAGGCAAGGCAGTCGGAGTGTGGATGAGTACTATAAGGAGATGGAGGTTGCCATGATTCGAGCGAATGTGGTGGAGGAGCGAGAGGCGACCATGGCGAGATTCTTGACTGGTTTGCATTGGGATATTCGTGATAAGGTGGAGTTGCAGCACTACGTTGAGTTGGAGGACATGGTTCATATGGCCATCAAGATCGAGAATCAACTCAAGAGGAGGGGCAACAACAACAGCAGCCAGCGCCAGAATCAGGGCAATTGGAGGCAATCGCAACCAGTTTCTAGTGGTTCCTCATCAAAAGGGAATCAATGGAAAAAGGAGGCACCGCCGAGAGAGGAGAAGAAGCCGTTCATTAGGTCCCGACCCGAGGGATCCGGTGCAGCAAATCAGGGCATTTCGGCCGTTTCTAATGGTCGAAATCGAGATAAGAAGTGCTTCAAGTGCCAAGGCTTCGGGCATATTATGAGTGACTGCCCGAACAGGAGAATCATGATCTTGAGAGATGACGGCGAAGTCGTGACGGATGGTGATGAGACCGATCCTGATATGCCGAAATTGGAGGATGGAGATGGTACCGATGATGAGGAGGAGTGTGAGGAGATTTTCGCGCCCAATGGACAGCTTTTTGTAGCTAGGAGAGCCTTGAGTGTCCAAACTCAACCCAATGAGCGAGAGCAACGGGAGAACCTCTTTCACACGAGATGTCTTGTTCAAGACAAGGTATGTAGTGTGATCATTGATGGCGGGAGTTGCACGAATGTGGCTAGTCGAGCCATGGTTGAGAGATTGGGGCTGACCACGGAGAAGCATTCCAAGCCGTATCGTTTGCAGTGGCTGAATGAGACAGGCGTCATCAAAGTGACGAAGCAAGTGAAGGTTCCGTTTCGCATTGGGAAGTATGAGGATGAGGTTGTGTGTGATGTGATCCCTATGCAAGCGAGCCACATCCTGTTGGGGCGACCGTGGCAGTTTGATCGCCGTGTTATTCATGATGGCTTCACCAACAAATACTCATTTGAATACAAGCAGAAAAAGGTGTCGCTTGTTCCTCTTACTCCTAAACAAGTTTATGAGGATCAAGTGCAATTGCAAAAGGAGGCGGACAAGGTGAAGTCAAAGGAGCAGCCCGTGGAGAAGAAGGAGAATGGGTTGATTCATAAGTCCTTTCTTGCTAGGGCTAGTGATTTGAAGTAGTGTGTACAGGAGGAGAGGCCGATCATGCTGTTGCGATATCAGGAGAACTTGGTTATTACTAACGATCTCTCTTCTCTACCCCCTTCTATTCGTTCTGTTTTGCAGGAGTTTGATGATGTTTTTCCCGACGATACACCTGCCAGTTTACCACCAATTCGAGGGATTGAGCATCAGATTGACTTTGTGCCTGGCGCTACACTGCCGAACCGACCAGCTTACCGAACCAATCCGGAGGAGACAAAGGAGTTGGAGAGGCAAATTGGCGAGTTATTGGCCAAAGGGCATGTGAGGGAGAGTTTGAGTCCTTGTGCGGTACCCGTTCTACTTGTACCGAAGAAGGACTTGTCTTTGAGGATGTGCTGTGATTGCCGAGCCATCAATAACATCACGGTAAACTATCGCCATCCTATCCCTCGTTTAGATGATATGCTAGATGAGTTGCATGGTTCTTGTGTCTTTTCTAAGATCGATTTACGTAGTGGATACCTTCAGATTAGGATTAAGGAAGGTGATGAATGGAAAACTGCTTTTAAGACAAAACTTGGTTTGTATGAGTGGTTAGCTATGCCTTTTGGTTTGACTAATGCGCCTAGTACGTTCATGCGTCTTATGAATTATGTTTTGCGTGCTTTCATTGGCAGATTTGTTGTTGTCTACTTTGATGATATCCTCATTTATAGCCAGAATCATGATGAGCATGTTGAACATTTGAGGTCTGTTATGGATGTGCTTCGAAAGGAAAAGTTGTTTGCTAACCTTAAGAAGTGCACTTTCGGTACGGACAAGCTTGTGTTTCTTAGTTTTGTTGTTAGTGCACAGGGTGTACAGGTTGATGAGGAGAAGATACGAGCTATCCAAGAGTGGCCAACGCCGACAAACGTTGCAGCAGTTCGAAGCTTTCATGGACTTGCTAGCTTCTACAGGCGGTTCGTGCCTCATTTTAGCAGTGTTGCAGCACCTTTGACGGAAGTCGTCAAGAAGAATGTGGAGTTTAAGTGATGGAGACGTGTCCAAGCTGGCCAAGGACAAGATGGATCCTTTGATTATTCAAAGTGGGCCAATCACAAGAGCTAGAGCCAAAAGAATAAAGGAGTCCATGATGCTTTTAGTTGGTGAAATTAAAGCCCAAGTCCAAGACAATTCTACATTGGGCCAAATGGTGAATATTATTCAAGTTGGTGGGCTTGATGCTACTTGAAGTTTGGGCTCATTAAGCTATCATATTTTGGAGGCCCAAATTAAAGAATAAAGTCCACATTTTCGTCCAAATGGGTGCAGCCCACAAAAAGCTAATTTTAAGTTACTTTTTTTATGTTTAATAAGTGACTTTTGGTGTCCAAGAGACATACCAAGTGTTTTGGAGTTACATTTGTGATTTTATGTGCCTTTTTAATGGTTTTAAGTAGTGGTAAGGGAGTGGGGCTCTCAAGAGACCTTTTTGAGCCTATAAATAGGCATGTAATCACTTGTATTAGGGACACCATTGATATAAACGAAAATTAGCATTCTTGCTTAGTGAGTTGAATTCTCTTTGTTGAGTTTTTCACTTGTTTTAGAACTTATCAAGACACTTGAGCAAGGTCTTGTGGCGTTCATCCATACCGAGGTTCTTGGCTGATTATATAGCCAACGGGTCGAGGTTTCTACGCTCTTAGGGGTTGATCAAACTAGATTCTCGATCTAGGGAGTCCGCTGCCTACTCATATACGTCGGGTTCTTGGGTCATTATATCCAACGGGTCCTTCGTCCACTTCCATCCATATCATTTGGTTATCAGAGCAATCTGGTATTGATCCAAACTCTATCTTTCATTTTCTTCATCCTTTCATCTCTTATATTCATCCTCATTGTCCTACAAAAATAGTTGCAAAAAAAAAAAAAATCTGCAAAGTTCCAATATCCTTTTGTTTTCCATTGTTGTTACTTCATATAAACAAAAAAAAAACGAAAAAAAAAATATATATATATCCAAAAAAAAAATCCAAAATTTCTATTTCACTTCAATTTTCCTTAGGAGTTTTTCATACACTTGTTCCAAAATATCAATTCTTGCATCCAAGGGCCGAAGTTTGGTGAATTTTACTTGTCTTGTTCTTTCTTGATTTGTTTTAGTTCATTTGAAATTCTTACAAACGAGAATTGAGTGGTAAAAGGCATTGAGTGGTGAGTTTATTTGAGGGGTGGTAAAAGCCTACGAGTGATACACGAGTGTTTGTGTGAGGATATATATTTGTGTGATACACGAGTGAATTGTGAGGTCATGGAAAACACAAATCCTATTGAATTTACATTGCAAGCCATGCAACAACAATTTGCAAGGCTTGGAGCTGTTATGGAAAATGTAACAGAACGATTGGAGAGGCTGGAATTTCAAGCACCACCGAGGAATGAGGAGGAAGGAGAGAGCGAAGGAGAAGATGATAGTGCATCAACACATCGAAATGAAAGGCGAGGAGGTGGTAGAAGAAGAAGACATCAAAATGAAGTTGATGGTGACTTAGGAAGCATCAAATTGAAGATCCCAACATTCCAAGGAAGGAGTGATCCTGAAGCCTATTTGGAGTGGGAGAGAAAGGTGGAGCTCATCTTTGAGTGTCACAACTACTCTGAGGAAAAGAAGGTTAGACTTGCTGCAATTGAATTCACTGATTATGCAATAGTTTGGTGGGATCAATTGACAACAAATAGAAGGCGCTATCGAGAGAGACCAATTTCCACGTGGGAGGAAATGAAAAGCATAATGCGTAAGAGATTTGTACCTTCTCATTATTTTCGTGAATTGTATCAAAAATTACAATCTATGAATCAAGGTACTAAATCTGTTGATGAGTACTACAAAGAGATGGAGATTGCCATGATTAGGGCAAATGTTGATGAGGATAGAGAGGCAACCATGGCTCGATTCCTATGCGGGCTAAATAAGGAGATTGCAAACATCGTGGACCTACAACACTATGTGGAGCTGGAGGATATGGTTCACATGGCCATGAAAGTGGAGAGGCAATTGAAGAAGAAGGGAACCTTTCAAAGGAGTTTTCCAACAAGTTCTCAATCTTCAAAGTCGAAGGAGTGGACTTCATCTAAGTCAACTTTTGGGGCAGCCTCTAAACCTCAAAATGATGTGTCCAAATTCAAGTCCAACGAAGGCGAAAAGGGCAAAGGTATCTCTAATTCTACATCTTCTACTAGAAATAGAGATATCAAATGTTTTCGATGTCAAGGTGTTGGACATATTGCATCTCAATGTCCAAACAAAAGGGTGATGGTCTTGAAGCCGAATGGAGAAATCGAATCTGAAAGTGAACATGATGATGATGATGATGAAGATGATGAACAATTGGAGGAGATTGTACCGGAACATGGTGAGCTTTTGGTGGTTCGAAGGGCTCTAAACGTGCAAATCAAACAGGAGGAAGAACAAAGGGAGAACATCTTCCACACAAGATGTTTAGTCCAAGGTAAAGTTTGCATGTTAATTATTGATGGTGGTAGTTGTACCAATGTTGCAAGTGGCGAGATGGTGGAGAAACTGAACTTAAAAACTGAACGGCATCCTCATCCATATAAGCTACAATGGCTTAATGAATGTGGTGAAATTCGTGTGACCAAACAAGTTCTAATTTCATTTTCTATTGGCAATTATAAAGATGAAGTTCTTTGTGATGTGGTGCCAATGCATGCTAGTCACATTCTTTTGGGGAGGCCATGGCAGTTTGATCGAAGGGTGACCTATGATGGATTCCGCAATCACTACACCTTCAAGCACAACAACAAATCCATCATGCTTGTTTCTTTGACACCTCAACAAGTTCAAGAGGACCAGCAGAAATTGTCTCAAGCAAGGAGAGCTCGTGAGGTTGAGGGCAATAAAAGTGAGGTAGTAAAAAAAAGAGTCGAGTGAAAAAAAGAGTCGAGAGAAAAGCAAGAGTGAGGGAAAAGAAAAACATAATTTTTATGTGAGAACAAAAGAAATAAAGAGTGCAATAGTCGAAGAAAAGAGTGTGTTCATTTTGGTGTACAAAGAGTCATTCTTTAGCACTAACGAACTAACCCCATCTTTGCCTAGTACTTTTGTGTCTCTTTTGCAGGAGTTTGAGGACGTCTTTCCCGAGGAAGAACCAAGTGGATTACCTCCTTTAAGAGGTATTGAGCATCAAATTGACTTTGCTCCCGGGGTTGTTCTGCCAAACCGACCAGCTTATCGAGCCAATCCGGAAGAGACTAAAGAGATCCAAAGGCAAGTCCAAGAGTTGTTGGAGAAAGGAAAGATTCGTGAGAGCATGAGTCCATGTGCTGTACCGGTGATTGTTGTGTCCAAGAAAGATGGATCGTGGAGAATGTGCACGGATTGTCGAGCAATTAATAAGATCACGGTAAAGTATCGCTATCCTATTCCTAGGCTAGATGATATGCTTGATGAGTTATATGGGGCAATTGTGTTTAGTAAAATTGATTTGAAAAGTGGTTATCACCAAATTCGAATTCGAGAAGGAGATGAATGGAAAACTGCTTTCAAAACAAAGTATGGTTTGTATGAGTGGTTAGTCATGCCTTTTGGATTAACTAATGCACCTAGTACTTTCATGAGATTGATGCATCATGTTTTGAGAAATTTCATTGGAAAATTTGTGGTTGTTTACTTTGATGACATCTTGATCTATAGCAAAAATGTTGAAGAACATCTTGATCATTTGCGTGCTGTTTTAGACACTTTAAGAAAAGAATCATTGTATGCTAATCTTAAAAAGTGTTCTTTTTGCATGGATAAAGTTGTTTTTCTTGGTTTTGTTGTGAGTGCTAATGGAATTGAAATGGAAAAAGAGAAAGTGAAAGCTATCTTAGAATGGCCAATTCCTCAAAATGTGGCACAAGTTAGAAGTTTTCATGGTCTCGCTAGTTTCTATAGAAGATTTGTTAAGGATTTTAGCACGATTGCTGCACCTTTGAATGAGATAGTGAAAAAAGATGTTGGTTTTCATTGGGGGGAAAAACAAGAACATGCTTTTAATCTCCTTAAAGAAAAACTAACTTCTGCTCCTATTCTTGCATTACCTAACTTTGATAGAATGTTTGAGCTTGAATGTGATGCTTCTGGAGTAGGAGTCGGTGCTGTTTTGTTGCAGGATGGAAAGCCAATTGCTTATTTTAGCGAAAAGTTGAAAGGAGCTCAATTGAACTATCCAACCTACGACAAAGAGTTATATGCTTTGGCAAGAGCTTTGGAAACCTGGCAGCATTACTTGTGGCCAAGAGAGTTTGTAATTCACACGGATCATGAATCTCTCAAATACCTCAAGGGTCAAGGTAAGCTTAGCAAGAGACATGTTAAGTGGGTGGAATTCATTGAATCTTTTCCATATGTGATCAAGTACAAAAAAGGGAAGGAAAACATTGTGGCTGATGCGTTGTCTCGAAGGTATGCTTTGATCACTACTTTGAGTTCTAAGCTTCTTGGTTTTGAGTCAATTAAGGAATTGTATGCCCATGATTCTGATTTTGGTTCTATATATTTAGCTTGTGAGCATGCTGCATTTGATAAGTTCTATAAGCATGAGGGCTATTTATTTAGAGAAAATAAATTGTGCATTCCTAAGTGTTCCATGCGTGAATTGCTTGTTCGTGAAGCTCATGGGGGTGGGTTAATGGGACATTTTGGTGTTCATAAGACTTTGGAAGTTTTGCATGAACATTTCTTTTGGCCTAAAATGCGTGTTGATGTTGAGAAAATTTGTGGAAGATGCATAACTTGCATGCAAGCTAAATCAAAATCACATCCACATGGTTTGTATAAACCATTACCTATTCCTAGTGCACCTTGGGAGGATATTTCCATGGACTTTGTTTTGGGTTTGCCTAGAACACGAAGGGGTAAGGATTCAATTTTTGTGGTTGTTGATAGATTTTCAAAAATGGCACACTTCATTCCATGTCATAAGAGTGATGATGCAACTCACATTGCTGATTTGTTTTTCAAAGAAATTGTTCGTTTGCATGGAGTTCCAAGAACAATTGTGAGTGATCGTGATGCTAAGTTTGTGAGTCATTTTTGGCGTGTGCTTTGGAATAAATTGGGAACTAAGCTTCTATTTTCAACTACATGTCATCCTCAAACTGATGGTCAAACTGAAGTAGTTAATAGAACTTTGTCTCAATTACTTAGAATTTTGATTCAAAAGAACTTGAAAACTTGGGAAGATTGCTTATCTTTTGCTGAATTTGCTTACAATCGAAGTGTTCATTCTGCTACTAACTTTTCTCCGTTTGAAGTTGTTTACGGTTTTAATCCATTGAGTCCACTTGATCTAATTCCAATACCAATTGAGGAGCGTGCAAGTCTTGACGGGAAAGCCAAAGCTGAAATGGTGAAAAAGTTGCATGAAAAGGTGAGACTCAATATTGAGAAAAGAACGGAGCAATACATCAAGCAAGCTAACAAGGGCCGAAAGCAAGTCATATTTGAGCCGGGAGATTGGGTGTGGTGGCTACATTTGAGAAAGCAGAGATTTCCTTCAAAAAGAAAATCTAAGTTGCAGCCAAGAGGAGATGGACCATTCCAAGTGGTTGCAAGAGTGAATGATAACGCTTACAAACTAGACCTTCCAGGTGAGTATAATGTAAGTGCTACTTTCAATGTTGCTGATTTGTCTCCTTATTTTGGTGAATTAGATTCGAGGACGAATCCACTTGAAGAAGAAGGGAATGATGGAGACGTGTCCAAGCTGGCCAAGGACAAGATGGATCCTTTGATTATTCAAAGTGGGCCAATCACAAGAGCTAGAGCCAAAAGAATAAAGGAGTCCATGATGCTTTTAGTTGGTGAAATTAAAGCCCAAGTCCAAGACAATTCTACATTGGGCCAAATGGTGAATATTATTCAAGTTGGTGGGCTTGATGCTACTTGAAGTTTGGGCTCATTAAGCTATCATATTTTGGAGGCCCAAATTAAAGAATAAAGTCCACATTTTCGTCCAAATGGGTGCAGCCCACAAAAAGCTAATTTTAAGTTACTTTTTTTATGTTTAATAAGTGACTTTTGGTGTCCAAGAGACATACCAAGTGTTTTGGAGTTACATTTGTGATTTTATGTGCCTTTTTAATGGTTTTAAGTAGTGGTAAGGGAGTGGGGCTCTCAAGAGACCTTTTTGAGCCTATAAATAGGCATGTAATCACTTGTATTAGGGACACCATTGATATAAACGAAAATTAGCATTCTTGCTTAGTGAGTTGAATTCTCTTTGTTGAGTTTTTCACTTGTTTTAGAACTTATCAAGACACTTGAGCAAGGTCTTGTGGCGTTCATCCATACCGAGGTTCTTGGCTGATTATATAGCCAACGGGTCGAGGTTTCTACGCTCTTAGGGGTTGATCAAACTAGATTCTCGATCTAGGGAGTCCGCTGCCTACTCATATACGTCGGGTTCTTGGGTCATTATATCCAACGGGTCCTTCGTCCACTTCCATCCATATCATTAAGTGGGGCAAGGCGCAAGAGGATGCATTTCAGCAGTTGAAATACAAATTGACCCACGCCCCGGTATTATCTCTTCCTAATTTCTCCAAACCTTTTGAGATTGAATGTGATGCTTCTGGTGTTGGCATTGGTGCAGTGTTGATGCAAGAGAGACGACCCATTGCGTACTTCAGCGAGAAGCTAAACGGGGCGACGTTGAGTTATCCCACGTATGATAAGGAGCTGTACGCATTGGTGAGAGCTTTGCAAACGTGGCAGCACTACTTGTGGCCCAATGAGTTCGTCATTCACACGGATCACGAGTCGTTGAAACACTTGAAAGGGCAGCACAAGTTGAACAAGCGGCATGCGAGGTGGATGGAGTTCATTGAGACGTTTCCCTACGTCATCAAATACAAGCAAGGTAAAGAGAATGTGGTGGCTGACGCACTTTCTCGGAGGTATGCCTTGATCTCTACTTTAGATGCTAAGTTGCTTGGTTTTGAGTGTATCAAGAGTTTGTATGAGCATGATGGTGATTTTGGTGAGATTTATCAAGCATGTGCGAGAGTTGCTAATGGAGAGTATTTTAGGCATGATGACTATCTTTTTAGGAAAAATAAGTTATGTGTTCCTAAATGTTCTTTACGTGAGTTGTTATTGCTTGAGTCTCATGGTGGGGGTTTGATGGGACATTTTGGCATTGCTAAGACTTTAGCTGTTCTGCATGAGCATTTCTTTTGGCCTCATATGAAACGTGATGTCGAGAGAATTTGTGGTCGATGTGTTACATGTAAACAAGCTAAGTCTAGGGTGAGTTCCCATGGATTGTATACACCATTGCCTATTCCTACAGCACCTTGGATTGATATTTCTATGGATTTTGTGTTAGGTTTGCCTAGGACTAAGCGTGGTCGAGATTCCATCTTTGTGGTTGTTGATCGATTTTCAAAGATGGCACATTTTATTCCATGTCATAAATCTGATGATGCTTCTCATGTAGCTGATCTATTCTTTAGAGAGATTGTTAGATTGCATGGCATGCCTAGGACTATTGTTTCTGATACGGATTCGAAGTTCTTGAGCTACTTTTGGAAGACTTTGTGGTGTAAGTTAGGTACTAAACTTTTGTTTTCTACTACTTGTCATCCACAAACTGATGGTCAAACAAAGGTCTACTTTGCTTAGAGCTATTTCTCAAGAAGAACATTAAGTCTTGGGAAGATTGTTTGCCTCATGTTGAGTTTGCTTATAATCGTTCTGTTCACTCTGCTACTCAATTTTCGCCATTTGAGATTGTGTATGGATTTAATCCTTTGACTCCATTGGATTTATCTCCCTTACCTGAGCATGAGTATAGTAACCTTGATGGCAAGAAAAAGGCTGATTTTGTGAAGCAGATTCATGAGAAGGCAAGGATGAATATTGAGAGGTGCACGAAGCAGTATGCCGAGCGAGCCAACCAAGGACGTCGCAAAGTAGTGTTTGAGCCCGGTGATTGGGTATGGCTGCACATGCGCAAGGAAAGGTTTCCACTGCAGCGGCGATCCAAGTTACTTCCTAGATGTGACGGGCCATTTCAAGTGTTGGAGCGCATCAATGACAATGCCTACAAGTTGGACTTACCAGGTGATGCAGCCCGAACAGAGCCAAGCTCGCGCCAAAACAGAGTTGAATCCCGCGCCAGACCAGAGCCAAGGCGCCAGAGGAATCCAGGCGTCAGAGGAATCGAAGCGCCAGAGGAATCAAGGCGCCAGAGGAATCGAAGCGCCAGAGGAATCGTCCCGCCAGAGGATTCCTTCCGCCAGAGGATTCCTTCCGCCAGAGGAGTCCTTCCGCCAGAGGAATCTTCCCGCCAGAGGATTCCTTCCGCCAGAGGAGTCCTTCCGCCAGAGGAAACCTCCCGCCAGAGGAAACCTTCCGCCAGAGGAATCCCGGTGATACGATCCTTGCCGATCGATCGAACACTACGCACGCGGAAGACTGAACTTGAACGGAAAGGATGGAAATCCCAAAACCTCTGAATCTAACCACGGAATGATATAGGCGACTGAATGCCCTATACCCCAACGTGAAGTTGACGCAGCAACTCGGGGACGCTGAATGACACCCGACGAGGGTTGGTTGACTCGCCGTTACGTCGATAATTGAATTCGTCTTGGAATAATCAAGAGGAATTCGGAATTCTCAAGAGAGAAATAAAACTCACAAGTTTATTGATAAAAGTAGGCTAAAAATTCGTCCAACATGTAGCAGCCATATATAGGCAAAACTAAACCTAGTCTAATAAGGAAACAACTTAAAAACAAGCCCTAATAGGCCAAACAAGGCCCTTACTTTAAAAATTCGAAAATTAAAAGGCCCTTAACTAATGGGCTGCGAAATAAAGCTAAATAAATAAATTTGAAGTCTTTCACACTTCGGCCCACTCGCACGTAATAAGATTAATCAAACACGGGCTCAATTCGCCAACTCCACAATCTCCAATTGGCTTCTTGATCAACTCTTGCTTCCAAACTTCTTCAACTAAGACCATCAAGCACTCCTTGAACTTCTTGGCTCGAGCTCTTGTAACTGGACCAACAGGAACATGCACCGGGTCTTGCACCAACGAACCTTGGGCTGCATCATTCCCCTCCTCTTGAAGAGGATTTGTCCTCAAATCCAAAGCATCACCTACATCAAAAGGACTCAAATCAGTCACATTAAAAGAAGCACTCACATTATACTCACCTGGTAAGTCCAACTTGTAGGCATTATCATTGATGCGCTCCAACACTTGGAATGGTCCATCCCCCCTAGGAAGTAACTTGGATCGACGCTGCAATGGAAACCTTTCCTTGCGCATGTGCAGCCATACCCAATCACCGGGCTCAAACACTACTTTGCGACGTCTTTGGTTGGCTCGCTCGGCATACTGCTTCGTGCGCCTCTCAATATTCATCCTTGCCTTCTCATGAATCTGCTTCACAAAATCAGCCTTTTTCTTGCCATCAAGGTTAGTATACTCATGCTCAGGTAAGGGAGATAAATCCAATGGAGTCAAAGGATTAAATCCATACACAATCTCAAATGGCGAAAATTGAGTAGCAGAATGAACAGAACGATTATAAGCAAACTCAACATGAGGCAAACAATCTTCCCAAGACTTAATGTTCTTCTTGATAATAGCTCTAAGCAAAGTAGACAAAGTCCTATTTACTACCTCTGTTTGACCATCAGTTTGTGGATGACAAGCAGTAGAAAACAAAAGTTTAGTACCCAACTTACACCACAAGGTCTTCCAAAAATAGCTCAAGAACTTCGAATCCCTATCAGAAACAATAGTCCTAGGCATGCCATGCAATCTAACAATCTCTCGAAAGAATAGATCAGCTACATGAGATGCATCATCAGATTTATGACATGGAATAAAATGTGCCATCTTAGAAAATCGATCAACAACCACAAAGATGGAATCTCGACCACGCTTAGTCCTAGGCAAACCTAACACAAAATCCATAGAAATATCAATCCAAGGTGCTGTAGGAATAGGCAATGGTGTATACAATCCATGGGAACTCACCCTAGACTTAGCTTGTTTACATGTAACACATCGACCACAAATTCTCTCAACATCACGTTTCATATGAGGCCAAAAGAAATGCTCATGCAGAACGGCTAAAGTCTTAGCAATGCCAAAATGTCCCATCAAGCCCCCACCATGAGACTCAAGCAATAACAACTCACGTAAAGAACATTTAGGAACACATAACTTATTCTTCCTAAAAAGATAGTCATCATGCCTAAAATACTCTCCACGAGCAGCTCTCGCACATGCTAGATAAATCTCACCAAAATCATCATCATGCTCATACAAACTCTTGATACACTCAAAACCAAGCAACTTAGCATCTAAGGTAGAGATCAAGGCATACCTCCGAGAAAGTGCGTCAGCCACCACATTCTCTTTACCTTGCTTGTATTTGATGACGTAGGGAAACGTCTCAATGAACTCCATCCACCTCGCATGCCGCTTGTTCAACTTGTGCTGCCCCTTCAAGTGTTTCAATGACTCGTGATCCGTGTGAATGACGAACTCATTGGGCCACAAGTAGTGCTGCCACGTTTGCAAAGCTCTCACCAATGCGTACAGCTCCTTATCATACGTGGGATAACTCAACGTCACCCCGTTGAGCTTCTCGCTGAAATACGCTATGGGTCGTCTATCTTGCATCAACACTGCACCAATACCAACACCAGAAGCATCACATTCAATCTCAAAAGATTTGGAGAAATTAGGAAGAGATAATACCGGGGCGTGGGTCAATTTGTATTTCAACTGCTGAAACGCATCCTCTTGCGCCTTGCCCCACTTAAACTCCACATTCTTCTTGATGACTTCCGTCAAGGGTGCTGCAACGCTGCTAAAATGAGGCACGAATCGCCTGTAGAAACTAGCAAGTCCATGAAAGCTTCGAACTGCTGCAACGTTCGTCGGTGTTGGCCACTCTTGGATAGCTCGTATCTTCTCCTCATCAACCTGTACACCCTGTGCACTAACAACAAAACCAAGAAACACAAGCTTGTCCGTACCGAAAATGCACTTCTTAAGGTTAGCAAACAACTTTTCCTTTCGAAGCACATCCATAACAGACCTCAAATGTTCAACATGCTCAACATGATTCTGGCTATAAATGAGGATATCATCAAAGTAGACAACAACAAATCTGCCAATGAAAGCACGCAAAACATGATTCATAAGACGCATGAACGTACTAGGCGCATTAGTCAAACCAAAAGGCATAACTAACCACTCATACAAACCAAGTTTTGTATTAAAAGCAGTTTTCCATTCATCACCTTCCTTAATCCTAATCTGATGGTATCCACTACGCAAATCGATCTTAGAAAAGACACAAGAACCATGCAACTCATCTAGCATATCATCTAAACGAGGGATAGGATGGCGATACTTTACCGTGATGTTATTGATGGCTCGGCAATCACAGCACATCCTCAAAGACGAGTCCTTCTTTGGTACAAGTAGAACGGGTACCGCACAAGGACTCAAACTCTCCCTCACATGCCCTTTGGCCAATAACTCGCCAATTTGCCTCTCCAACTCCTTTGTCTCCTCCAGATTGGTTCGGTAAGCTGGTCGGTTCGGCAGTGTAGCGCCGGGCACAAAGTCAATCTGATGCTCAATCCCTCGAATTGGTGGTAAACCGGCAGGTGTATCTTCGGGAAAAACATCATCAAACTCCAGCAAAAGAGAACGAATAGAAGGGGGTAGAGAAGAGAGATCGTTAGTAATAACCAAGTTCTCCTGATATCGCAACAGCATGATCGGCCTCTCCTCCTGTACACACCACTTCAAATCACTAGCCCTAGCAAGAAAGGACTTATGAATCAACCCATTCTCCTTCTTCTCCACGGGCTGCTCCTTTGACTTCACCTTTGCCGCCTCCTTTTGCAATTGCACTTGATCCTCATAAACTTGTTTAGGAGTAAGAGGAACAAGTGACACCTTTTTCTGCTTGTATTCAAATGAATATTTGTTGGTGAAGCCATCATGAATAACACGGCGATCAAACTACCACGGTCGCCCCAACAGGATGTGGCTCGCTTGCATAGGGATCACATCACACACAACCTCATCCTCATACTTCCCAATGCGAAATGGAACCTTCACTTGCTTCGTCACTTTGATGACGCCTGTCTCATTCAGCCACTGCAAACGATATGGCTTGGAATGCTTCTCCGTGGTCAGCCCCAATCTCTCAACCATGGCTCTACTAGCCACATTCGTGCAACTCCCTCCATCAATGATCACACTACATACCTTGTCTTGAACAAGACATCTCGTGTGAAAGAGGTTCTCCCGCTGCTCTCGCTCATTGGGTTGAGTTTGGACACTCAAGGCTCTCCTAGCTACAAAAAGCTGTCCATTGGGCGCGAAAATCTCCTCACACTCCTCCTCATCATCGGTACCATCTCCATCCTCCAATTTCGGCATATCAGGATCGGTCTCATCACCATCTGTCACGACTTCGCCGTCATCTCTCATGATCATAATTCTCCTGTTCGGGCAGTCACTCATAATATGCCCGAAGCCTTGGCACTTGAAGCACTTCTTATCTCGATTTCAACCATCAGAAACGGTCGGACTGCCCTGATTTGCTGCACCGGATCCCTCGGGTCGGGACCTAACGAACGGCTTCTTCTCCTCTCTCGGCGGTGCCTCCTTTTTCCTTTGATTCCCTTTTGACGAGGAACCATTAGAAGCTGGTTGCGATTGCCTCCAATTGCCCTGATTCTGGCGCTGGCTGCTGCTGTTGTTGCCCCTCCTCTTGAGTTGATTCTCGATCTTGATGGCCATGTGAACCATGTCCTCCAACTCAACGTAGTGCTGCAACTCCACCTTATCACGAATATCCCAATGCAAACCAGTCAAGAATCTAGCCATGGTCGCCTCTCGCTCCTCCACCACATTCGCTCGAATCATGGCAACCTCCATCTCCTTATAATACTCATCCACACTCCGACTGCCTTGCCTCAAAGTCTGCAACTTGTTGAAAAGCTCGCGGTAGTAATGATTCGGCACAAAACGCTTCCTCATCACAGCCTTCATCTCCTGCCAAGTCTGAATAGGTGGCTCACTGTTTCTCCTCCTACTCGTCACCATCTGATCCCACCAAACAAGTGCATAATCGGAGAACTCAATTGCTGCCAACTTCACCTTCTTGAGCTCTGAATAGTTGTGGCAATCGAACATAAGCTCCACCTTTCTCTCCCAATCAAGATACAATTCTGGGTCATTCTTCCCTTGGAAGGGAGGAACGTTCATCTTGATGTTGCCCAGATTGTTATCTTGCCACGTTCTGCCGCCATCATCCTCTTCGTCAAATCCTGTATCATCTACATGCTCCTCATACTGACGGTGGAATCGACCTCCGCCACCACCACGGCCTCCTCGCCCGCGGCGACCTCCTCGTGTGAAAGTGGTTTCTCGAGAATGAGACTGCTCCATCAGCTCGATCTTGTAGTACACTCCCTCGATTTCTGAGTGTAACATCTTGCCAAATTCTGAGCGAAGTGCCTCCACTACGAGTTTCAACTGTGGATCCATAACAGGGCCATCGCTCACATCCGCACCCTGTTCATCTTTCTTAGACATAGTGACAAAGAAAACAAGAAACGGTTAGTGAAACAAAATAAAAGGACCTCACCACCTCACAAACACTCGTGTATCACTCAAGATGAAATCACTCAGCACTCGTGTATCACACAATTCAACGGCTTTTTTCACTCTAATAATCTCACTCTCTCGTGCCTTTTTCCACTCAATTTCTCTCTCAAGGAATCAAATTCCCTCAATCTACCAACTGAACTCAAAAACCAACTGCACCAACGAGATTGCCAAACTGTCTCAACGAGAGCACTCAAGGAAACGTCCCACAAGAGACCACACCAACAACACTAAACGGATACGAAAAGGTGGGAAACCCCCAACGAAAACGAAAACTACCAGAAACGCAGACTGAACAACCCAAAAAGTACTGCGCAGAAACAGGCTCAAAACGCTCTATTCTACCCAAGGATTTCAGAAAACACAACAAGAAATAATCAAAAACTGGAAAAAAAGTGTACGTCGAAACTGTCCCGAAAGGCTCTATACTACCCAAGGACTCCAGAAAACACAACGAGAAATAAGCAAAAACTGGGAAAAAAAATACGCAGAAACTGCCCCAAAAGGATCTATACGATGCCAGTGAACTATAGGAACAAAATGCTGTAAGAAAATTTTCGGAATTTTTTTTTTCCGGACCCTAACAGACTAGGTTCTGAAAAAAAAAGAAAATTCAAGAACCAAACGAAAATTATGACGTATGGATTTATATGGACGTGTGTAAGTCGTGTATGATGATGGATGTGTATAATCGTGTATGTTTATGAGTAAATCAGACCACGCAGATAACTGAATTCAAAAGATATTATGGTATTGAAATCACAGCAGAAGAAAATCAGACGCAGAAAACGGAACAGAAAACTCGGACGTAGAGAACCCTAAAAACGCAGAAAACGGAAACCCTAAAATTCTACCCTTGACACAGAAATGAAAACGAAACCTGGATACGAAACGCGGCTCTGGTGCCAAATGATACGATCCTTGCCGATCGATCGAACACTACGCACGCGGAAGACTGAACTTGAACGAAAAGGATGGAAATCCCAAAACCTCTGAATCTAACCACGGAATGATATAGGCGACTGAATGCCCTATACCCCAACGTGAAGTTGACGCAGCAACTCGGGGACGCTGAATGACACCCGACGAGGGTTGGTTGACTCGCCGTTACGTCGATAATTGAATTCGTCTTGGAATAATCAAGAGGAATTCGGAATTCTCAAGAGAGAAATAAAACTCACAAGTTTATTGATAAAAGTAGGCTAAAAATTCGTCCAACATGTAGCAGCCATATATATAGGCAAAACTAAACCTAGTCTAATAAGGAAACAACTTAAAAACAAGCCCTAATAGGCCAAACAAGGCCCTTACTTTTAAAAATTCGAAAATTAAAAGGCCCTTAACTAATGGGCTGCGAAATAAAGCTAAATAAATAAATTTGAAGTCTTTCACACTTCGGCCCACTCGCACGTAATAAGATTAATCAAACACGGGCTCAATTCGCCAACTCCACAATCTCCAATTGGCTTCTTGATCAACTCTTGCTTCCAAACTTCTTCAACTAAGACCATCAAGCTCTCCTTGAACTTCTTGGCTCCAGCTCTTGTAACTGGACCAACAGGAACATGCACCGGGTCTTGCACCAACGAACCTTGGGCTGCAACACCCGGCTTTCCAGAGCAGAGTAGCGGACGTGTGGCGTACGGAGCTGGTTTTCTCACTAGGGTTTATTTTAGCTTGCTGATCAAGTTTCTCTAGTTTCCTTGTTTTTACGATTATGTCCTTTAAATTAGGGTTTTATTTTGCCTATATATATGGCGGCTGTATGGAACAAAAGGACAATAACTTTGATGATATATGAAATGTGTGAGTTTATTCTCCCTCAAGTTTCGAATTCTTCTTGAATCAAACAAGAATTCAACCTACCGGCGTATCGGCGGGTTCATCATCCCTCGTCGTGTGTCATTCAGCGTCTCCGAGTTGCTGTGTCAAATGCGCGTTGGAGTCTAGGGATTCGTTCGCCTAGATCATTTCGTGGTTTAGATTCAGAGGTTTTGGGATTTCCATCTTCTCATTCCACCTATCGACGAATCGACGAGTTCATCATCCCTCGCCGTGTGTCATTCAGCGCCTCCGAGTTACTGTATCAATCGTACGTTGGGGTTTAGGGATCCGTTCTCTAGATCATTTCGTAGATTAGATCCAGGGGTTTTGAGGTATTCCACCCTTTATCGTTATTTCAGATCTGCATCGTTCTAAAGATCTGTTCGATCTTTTTAATTTCATATCATCTGGTATCAGTTTCCAGGTTTCGAAAGGGCGAAATTTCTAGGGTTTTATCATTTGGTTTTTGTTGGGTCCTATTCCGAATTTCAGTTTGGGTAGACGTTTTCTAGGGTGTTCTGTTGGTTTCTGTTCAAAATTTTTTAGGGTGTTCTGTTGGGTTTTGTGCTCGCGTTTCCAGATTTCGTACGGGAAGAAATTGTCCAGGGTTTGGTCTTTTCTGTTTGGGTCTTTATGTTCTGAACAGAGTATGAGTATGAGTTCAGCAAATCACAGCCATCTGGTCAGTTTTGATGGTTGCAATCAAGATAAACCGTGTCGTTCGTGTCAAGGGTTCCGATCCCATGAGAGTGAGCGGTGGGCAAATTTCTTTCACACGCGATGTCTTGTCCACGACAAGTTGTGCAGTGTGATCATTGATAGAGAAAGTTGCACGAATGTGGCGAGTAGGTACATGGTGGAGAAATCGGGGCTGACCGAGTTGAATCACCCCAAACCATATCGTTTGCAATGGTTGAATGAAACCGGCGTCGTCGAGGTTACCACGCAAGTGAAAGTGCCTTTTCGCATTGGGAAGTATGAAGACGAGGCTTTGTGCGATGTTATTCCTATGCAGGCGACCCATATTTTGTTGGGTAGACCGTGGCAGGTTGATCGACGAGCTACCCATGATGCAGTCACCAACAAGTACTCCTTCACGTATCAGCGCAGGAAGGTGGCACTGGTTTCCCTTTGTCCTAAACTGATGCAGCCCAAGGTTCGTTGGTGCAAGACCCGGTGCATGTTCCTGTTGGTCCGGTTACAAGAGCACGAGCCAAGAAGTTCAAGGAGAGCTTGATGAGCTTAGTTCAAGAAGTGTGGGCTCAAGAGTTGATGAAGAGACCCATTGGAGTTGGCGAATTGAGCCCGTGCTTAATTAATCTCATTACATGCGAGTGGGCCGAAGCTTGAAGATTTTAATTATTTTGAAGACTTCATTTATTTATTTCAGTCTTGTTATTTTCGCAGCCCATTAGTTTAAAGGGCTTTGTTATTTTCGAATTAATAAGGGCCTTGTTTGGCAGCCTTGTGAATTTCGAAATTAGGGCTTCTTTTTGCTTGTTAGTCAAGTTAGGTTTAGTCTTTACTTTGCCTATATAAGGCTTTGTGTTGGACGAAATTTGCAGCCTACCTTTAATCAAATTGTGAGTTTTTATTCTCTCTTGAGAGTTTCGAATTCTTCTTGATTTTTCCAAGACGAATTCAATTTATCGACGTAACGGCGAGAACAACCAACCCTCGTCGGGTGTCATTCAGCGTCCCCGAGTTGCTGCGTCAACTGCACGTTGGGGTTTAGGGATCCGTTCGCCTAAATCATTCCGTGAGTTAGATTCAGAGGTTTTGGGATTTCCACCCTTTCCGTTCCAGTTCAGTCTTCCGCGTGCGTTGTGTTCGATCGATCAGCAAGGATCGTATAGAGCCTTTTGGGGCAGTTTCTGCGTACATTTTTTCCGATTTTTGATTATTTCTCGTTGTGTTTTCTGGAGTCCTTGGGTAGTATAGAGCCTTTTGGGACAGTTTCTGCGTACACTTTTTTCCGGTTTTCGTTTACTTCTCATTGTGTTTTCTGGAGTCCTTGGGTAGTATAGAGCGTTTTGAGCCTATTTCTGCGCAGTACTTTTTGGGTTGTTCAGTCTGCGTTTCTGATTGTCTTCTTTCTGTTTGGGGGTTTTCCCATCTTTTCGTATCCGTTTAGTGTTGTTGGTGTGGTCTCTTGTGGGACGTTTCATTGAGTGCTCTCGCTGAGACAGTTTGGGCGATCTCGTTGGTACAGTTGGTCTTTGAGTTCCGTTGGTAGATTGAGGGAATTTGATTCCTTGAGAGAGAAATTGAGTGGAAAAAGGCACGAGAGAGTGAGATTATTAGAGTGAAAAAAGCCGTTGAATTGTGTGATACACGAGCGCTGAGTGATTTCATCTTGAGTGATACACGAGTGTTTGTGAGGTGGTGAGGTCCTTTTATTTTGTTTCACTAACCGTTTCTTGTTTTCTTTGTCACTATGTCTAAGAAAGATGAACAGGGTGCGGATGTGAGCGATGGCCCTGTTATGGATCCACAGTTGAAACTCGTAGTTGATGCATGCCATGGAGGCCCAACTTACGTTGCATATGTGGGATGATTTAATAGAGTCTTTTATTTTGTTTTATCTTATAATTTTCGTGGGTTATGTTAGGGTGGCTGAAATTAGGCCTTAGTTGAGTCAATTTTGAGTTTTATACCTTGTTTTGACTAAGGATATGTTTCCTTATTAGATTAGGAGTTATTTTCCATGTTTATTCTCCTAGTTTGGTTAGGTTTTCGCATACCTTATTTGTAGTCCTTATGATGGACGAAAATTAGGGCTTCTTTGCTTGGTAGTTAAGTTGTTTCCTTCTTAGATTAGGGTTAGTCTTTGCCTATATATAGGCCTTCTTATGTTGGACGAAAATTAGCATACTTTTATCAATAAACTTGTGAGTTTTATTTCTCTCTTGAGAATTCCGAATTCCTCTTGATTGTTCCAAGACGAATTCATTTATCGACGTAACGGCGAGTCAACCATCCCTCGTCGGGTGTCATTCAGCGTCCCGGAGTTGCTGCGTCAACTGCACGTTGGGGTTTAGGGATTCGTTCGCCTAAATCATTCCGTGGGTTAGATTCAGAGGTTTTGGGATTCCATCTACTGTTCGTTGTTCAAGTCTTCCGTTTGCGTGGTGTTCGATTTGATCGGCAAGGATCATATCATCTGGTATCAGTATCCAGGTTTCGTAAGGGTCGAAATTATCCAGTGTTTTGTCTTTCTGTTTGGGTCTTTACGTTCTTGAGAGAGTATGAGAGTCAGTTAAGCAAATCACGGCCATCCGACAATTTTTGATGGATGCAATCGAGATAAGACGTGTCGTTCGTGTCAAGGGTTCAGATCCCATGAGAGTGAGCAGTGGGCAAATTTCTTTCACACGAGAGTTCTTGTCCACGACAAGTTGTGCAGTGTGATCATTGATGGAGAAAGTTGCACGAATGTGGCGAGTAGATACATGGTGGAGAAATCGGGGCTGACCGAGGTGCAACACCCCAAGCCGTATCGTTTGCAATGGCTGAATGAGACCGGCATCGTCGAGGTTACCACGCAAGTGAAAGTGCCTATTCGCCTTGGCAGGTATGAAGATGAGGTTTTGTGCGATGTTATTCCCATGCAGGCGACCCACATTTTGTTGGGTAGACCGTGGCAGGTCGATAGACGAGCTATTCATGATGAAGTCACCAATAAGTACTCCTTCGCATATAAGCAAAAGAAGTTGGCAATTGTTTCCCTTAGTCCTCAACAAATTTATGAGGATCACGTGCAACTGCAGCAACGACACAAGGAGGTGGATAAGGTGCAGTCTACGGAGCAGCCGGTCGAGCAAACAGAGATGAAGGTTGAAGTGGAGATTGATAGAGAGGTTGTTGCTCTCCAAGATGAGGCGACCGATCCCGATAGGCCACAATTGGAGGAGACCGACAAAGCAATGGCAGTTGTGGTGGACATCGATCAAGAGGTTGTTGCTGTTGAAGAAGAGGAGCCCAATCTTACGTTGCTGCCATTGCAGGATTCACGTGAGAAAGTACTTGAGGAATATGTTCCAATTTCTTTGGAAGCAAAGGTTTTGCTGATCACGTATGCAAGTGAATTCTTTTGTGCTGAAGCGCCGATGCATGCTACATGGCTGTTCGGAAGAAAAGTGAAGCATGGCAGTATTTTCAACAATAAATTTGTCATGTTCACGTTTCAAGCAAACTCAAAGTTAGAGCCAAAGCATTTGGTTTTTGATCCCGGCATTTGGATTGACAACTTGGATTTGAGGACAAATCCCTTTCAAGAGGAGGGGAATGATGCATGCCATGGAGGCCCAACTTACGTTGCATATGTGGGATGATTTAATAGAGTCTTTTATTTTGTTTTATCTTATAATTTTCGTGGGTTATGTTAGGGTGGCTGAAATTAGGCCTTAGTTGAGTCAATTTTGAGTTTTATACCTTGTTTTGACTAAGGATATGTTTCCTTATTAGATTAGGAGTTATTTTCCATGTTTATTCTCCTAGTTTGGTTAGGTTTTCGCATACCTTATTTGTAGTCCTTATGATGGACGAAAATTAGGGCTTCTTTGCTTGGTAGTTAAGTTGTTTCCTTCTTAGATTAGGGTTAGTCTTTGCCTATATATAGGCCTTCTTATGTTGGACGAAAATTAGCATACTTTTATCAATAAACTTGTGAGTTTTATTTCTCTCTTGAGAATTCCGAATTCCTCTTGATTGTTCCAAGACGAATTCATTTATCGACGTAACGGCGAGTCAACCATCCCTCGTCGGGTGTCATTCAGCGTCCCGGAGTTGCTGCGTCAACTGCACGTTGGGGTTTAGGGATTCGTTCGCCTAAATCATTCCGTGGGTTAGATTCAGAGGTTTTGGGATTCCATCTACTGTTCGTTGTTCAAGTCTTCCGTTTGCGTGGTGTTCGATTTGATCGGCAAGGATCATATCAGTAGTGGAGGCACTTCGCTCAGAATTTGGCAAGATGTTACACTCAGAAATCGAGGGAGTGTACGACAAGATCGAGCTGATGGAGCAGTCTCATTCTCGAGAGACCACTTTCACACGAGGAGGTTGCCGCGGGCGAGGAGGCCGTGGTGGTGGCGGAGGTCGATTCCACCGTCAGTATGAGGAGCATGTAGATGATACAGGATTTGACGAAGAGGATGATGGCGGCAGAACGTGGCAAGATAACAATCTGGGCAACATCAAGATGAACGTTCCTCCCTTCCAAGGGAAGAATGACCCAGAATTGTATCTTGATTGGGAGAGAAAGGTGGAGCTTATGTTCGATTGCCACAACTATTCAGAGCTCAAGAAGGTGAAGTTGGCAGCCATTGAGTTCTCAGATTATGCACTTGTTTGGTGGGATCAGATGGTGACGAGTAGAAGGAGAAACAATGAGCCGCCTATTCAGACTTGGCAAGAGATGAAGGCTGTGATGAGGAAGCGTTTTGTGCCGAATCATTACTACCGCGAGCTTTTCAACAAGTTGCAGACTTTGAGGCAAGGCAGTCGGAGTGTGGATGAGTATTATAAGGAGATGGAGGTTGCCATGATTCGAGCCAATGTGGTGGAGGAGCGAGAGGCGACCATGGCGAGATTCTTGACTGGTCTGCATTGGGATATTCGTGATAAGGTGGAGTTGCAGCACTACGTTGAGTTGGAGGACATGGTTCACATGGCCATCAAGATCGAGAATCAACTCAAGAGGAGGGGCAACAACAGCAGCAACCAGCGCCAGAATCAGGGCAATTGGAGGCAATCGCAACCAGTTTCTAATGGTTCCTCGTCAAAAGGGAATCAATGGAAAAAGGAGGCACCGCCGAGAGAGGAGAAGAAGCCGTTCGTTAGGTCCCGACCCGAGGGATCCGGTGCAGCAAATCAGGGCAGTCCGGCCGTTTCTGATGGTCGAAATCGAGATAAGAAGTGCTTCAAGTGCCAAGGCTTCGGGCATATTATGAGTGACTGCCCGAACAGGAGAATTATGATCTTGAGAGATGACGGCGAAGTCGTGACGGATGGTGATGAGACCGATCCTGATATGCCGAAATTGGAGGATAGAGATGGTACCGATGATGAGGAGGAGTGTGAGGAGATTTTCGCGCCCAATGGACAGCTTTTTGTAGCTAGGAGAGCTTTGAGTGTCCAAACTCAACCCAATGAGCGAGAGCAGCGGGAGAACCTCTTTCACACGAGATGTCTTGTTCAAGACAAGGTATGTAGTGTGATCATTGATGGCGGGAGTTGCACGAATGTGGCTAGAAGAGCCATGGTTGAGAGATTGGGGCTGACCACGGAGAAGCATTCCAAGCCATATCGTTTGCAGTGGCTGAATGAGACAGGCGTCATCAAAGTGACGAAGCAAGTGAAGGTTCCCTTTCGCATTGGGAAGTATGAGGATGAGGTTGTGTGTGATGTGATCCCTATGCAAGCGAGCCACATCCTGTTGGGGCGACCGTGGCAGTTTGATCGCCGTGTTATTCATGATGGCTTCACCAACAAATACTCATTTGAATACAAGCAGAAAAAGGTGTCACTTGTTCCTCTTACTCCTAAACAAGTTTATGAGGATCAAGTGCAATTGCAAAAGGAGGCGGACAAGGTGAAGTCAAAGGACCAGCCCGTGGAGAAGAAGGAGAATGGATTGATTCATAAGTCCTTTCTTGCTAGGGCTAGTGATTTGAAGTGGTGTGTACAGGAGGAGAGGCCGATCATGCTGTTGCGATATCAGGAGAACTTGGTTATTACTAATGATCTCTCTTCTCTACCCCCTTCTATTCGTTCTGTTTTGCAGGAGTTTGATGATGTTTTTCCCGACGATACACCTGCCGGTTTACCACCAATTCGAGGGATTGAGCATCAGATTGACTTTGTGCCCGGCGCTACACTGCCGAACCGACCAGCTTACCGAACCAATCCGGAGGAGACAAAGGAGTTGGAGAGGCAAATTGGCGAGTTATTGGCCAAAGGGCATGTGAGGGAGAGTTTGAGTCCTTGTGCGGTACTCGTTCTACTTGTACCGAAGAAGGACTCGTCTTTGAGGATGTGCTGTGATTGCCGAGCCATCAATAACATCACGGTAAAGTATCGCCATCCTATCCCTCGTTTAGATGATATGCTAGATGAGTTGCATGGTTCTTGTGTCTTTTCTAAGATCGATTTGCGTAGTGGATACCATCAGATTAGGATTAAGGAAGGTGATGAATGGAAAACTGCTTTTAAGACAAAACTTGGTTTGTATGAGTGGTTAGTTATGCCTTTTGGTTTGACTAATGCGCCTAGTACGTTCATGCGTCTTATGAATCATGTTTTGCGTGTTTTCATTGGCAGATTTGTTGTTGTCTACTTTGATGATATCCTCATTTATAGCCAGAATCATGATGAGCATGTTGAACATTTGAGGTCTGTTATGGATGTGCTTCGCAAGGAAAAGTTGTTTGCTAACCTTAAGAAGTGCATTTTCGGTACGGACAAGCTTGTGTTTCTTGGTTTTGTTGTTAGTGCGCAGGGTGTACAGGTTGATGACGAGAAGATACGAGCTATCCAAGAGTGGCCAACGCCGACGAACGTTGCAGCAGTTCGAAGCTTTCATGGACTTGCTAGTTTCTACAGGCGATTCGTGCCTCATTTTAGCAGTGTTGCAGCACCATTGACGGAAGTCATCAAGAAGAATGTGGAGTTTAAGTGGGGCAAGGCGCAAGAGGAGGCATTTCAACAGTTGAAATACAAATTGACCCACGCCCCGGTATTATCTCTTCCTAATTTCTCCAAATCTTTTGAGATTGAATGTGATGCTTCTGGTGTTGGTATTGGTGCAGTGTTGATGCAAGAGAGACGACCCATTGCGTATTTCAGCGAGAAGCTAAACGGGGTGACATTGAGTTATCCCACGTATGATAAGGAGCTGTACGCATTGGTGAGAGCTTTGCAAACGTGGCAGCACTACTTGTGGCCCAATGAGTTCGTCATTCACACGGATCACGAGTCGTTGAAACACTTGAAGGGGCAGCACAAGTTGAACAAGCGGCATGCAAGGTGGATGGAGTTCATTGAGACGTTTCCCTACATCATCAAATACAAGCAAGGTAAAGAGAATGTGATGGCTGACGCACTTTCTCGGAGGTATGCCTTGATCTCTACCTTAGATGCTAAGTTGCTTGGTTTTGAGTGTATCAAGAGTTTGTATGAGCATGATGCTGATTTTGGTGAGATTTATCTAGCATGTGCGAGAGCTGCGAGTGGAGAGTATTTTAGCCATGATGACTATCTTTTTAGGAAGAATAAGTTATGTGTTCCTGATATGATCCTTGCCGATCAAATCGAATACGCAAGCGGAAGACTGAAAAACGAACGAATAAAATTAAAGATAGATAAAATATGGAATCCCAAAACCTCTGAATCTAACCCACGGAATGATTTAGGCGAACGGATCCCTAAACCCCAACGTGAAGTTGACGCAGCAACTCGGGGACGATGAATGACACGCGACGAGGGATGGTTGACTCGCCGTTACGCCGGATAAATTGAATTCGTCTTGGAATAATCAAGAGGAATTCGGAAATCTCAAGAGAGAAATAAAACTCACAAGTTTATTGATAAAAGTATGTTGATATTTCGTCCAACACAAAGCCTTATATATAGGCAAAGTAAAGACTAAACCTAACTTGACTAACAAGCAAAAGAAACCCTAATTTTCGTCCATCATAAAGACTACAAATAAGGTATGCGAAAACCTAACCAAACTAGGAGAATAAACATGGAAAATAACTCCTAATCTAATAAGGAAACATATCCTTAGTCAAAACAAGGTATAAAACTCAAAATTGACTCAACTAAGGCCTAAATTCAGCCACCCTAACATAACCCACGAAAATTATAAGATAAAACAAAATAAAAGACTCTATTAAATCAGCCCACATATGCAACGTTACTTGGGCCTCCATGGCATGCATCAGTTCCTAAATGTTCTTTACGTGAGTTGTTATTGCTTGAGTCTCATGGTGGGGGTTTGATGGGACATTTTGGCATTGCTAAGACTTTAGCTGTTCTGCATGAGCATTTCTTTTGGCCTCATATGAAACGTGATGTTGAGAGAATTTGTGGTCGATGTGTTACATGTAAACAAGCTAAGTCTAGGGTGAGTTCCCATGGATTGTATACACCATTGCCTATTCCTACAGCACCTTGGATTGATATTTCTATGGATTTTGTGTTAGGTTTGCCTAGGACTAAGCGTGGTCGAGATTCCATCTTTGTGGTTGTTGATCGATTTTCTAAGATGGCACATTTTATTCCATGTCATAAATCTGATGATGCATCTCATGTAGCTGATCTATTCTTTAGAGAGATTGTTAGATTGCATGGCATGCCTAGGACTATTGTTTCTGATAGGGATTCGAAGTTCTTGAGATACTTTTGGAAGACTTTGTGGTGTAAGTTGGGTACTAAACTTTTGTTTTCTACTACTTGTCATCCACAAACTGATGGTCAAACAGAGGTAGTGAATAGGACTTTGTCTACTTTGCTTAGAGCTATTATCAAGAAAAACATTAAGTCTTGGGAAGATTGTTTGCCTCATGTTGAGTTTGCTTATAATCGTTCTGTTCATTCTGCTACTCAATTTTCACCATTTGAGATTGTGTATGGATTTAATCCTTTGACTCCATTGGATTTATCTCCCTTACCTGAGCATGAGTATACTAACCTTGATGGCAAGAAAAAAGGCTGATTTTGTGAAGCAGATTCATGAGAAGGCAAGGCTGAATATTGAGAGGCGCACGAAGCAGTATGCCGAGCAAGCCAACAAAGGACGTCGCAAAGTAGTGTTTGAGCCCGGTGATTGGGTATGGCTGCACATGCGCAAGGAAAGGTTTCCATTGCAGCGGAGATCCAAGTTACTTCCTAGAGGCGACGGGCCATTTCAAGTGTTGGAGCGCATCAATGACAATGCCTACAAGTTGGACTTACCAGGTGAGTATAATGTGAGTGCTTCTTTTAATGTGACTGATTTGAGTCCTTTTGATGTAGGTGATGCTTTGGATTTGAGGACAAATCCTCTTCAAGAGGAGGGGAATGATGCAGCCCAAGGTTCGTTGGTGCAAGACCCGGTGCATGTTGCTGTTGGTCCGGTTACAAGAGCACGAGCCAAGAAGTTCAAGGAGAGCTTGATGAGCTTAGTTCAAGAAGTGTGGGCTCAAGAGTTGATGAAGAGACCCATTGGAGTTGGCGAATTGAGCCCGTGCTTAATTAATCTCATTACATGCGAGTGGGCCGAAGCTTGAAGATTTTAATTATTTTGAAGACTTCATTTATTTATTTCAGTCTTGTTATTTTCGCAGCCCATTAGTTTAAAGGGCTTTGTTATTTTCGAATTAATAAGGGCCTTGTTTGGCAGCCTTGTGAATTTCGAAATTAGGGCTTCTTTTTGCTTGTTAGTCAAGTTAGGTTTAGTCTTTACTTTGCCTATATATAAGGCTTTGTGTTGGACGAAATTTGCAGCCTACCTTTAATCAAATTGTGAGTTTTTATTCTCTCTTGAGAGTTTCGAATTCTTCTTGATTTTTCCAAGACGAATTCAATTTATCGACGTAACGGCGAGAACAACCAACCCTCATCGGGTGTCATTCAGCGTCCCCGAGTTGCTGCGTCAACTGCACGTTGGGGTTTAGGGATCCGTTCGCCTAAATCATTCCGTGGGTTAGATTCAGAGGTTTTGGGATTTCCACCCTTTCCGTTCCAGTTCAGTCTTCCGCGTGCGTTGTGTTCGATCGATCAGCAAGGATCGTATCATAAACAAATTTATGAAGATCATGTGATACTGCAGCAACTGCACAAGGAAGCGGATGAGGTGAAGTTTAGGGCGCAGCCGGTCGAGAACAAGGAGATGCAGGTTGAGGTGGCGATTGATAGAGAGGTTGTTCCACAATTGGAGGAGACCGACGAAGCAATGGCAGTTGTGGTGGACATCGATCGAGAGGTTGTTGTTGTTGAACAAGTAGAGCCCGATCTTACGTTGCTGATATTGAAGGATTCACGTGAGAAAGTGCGTGAGGAATCTGTTCCATATATTTTGGCAGAGTTTGAGCCGACGCATATGGTTTTTGATCCCGGCAAGATGAATGATGGACAAGAGAGAGAAGCTAAGGTCCTTACATTGTTTCTAGCAGCCAATGAAGATTTTGTTTTTGATCCAGGTATTAGCATTCACGAATTGGATTTGAGGACAAATCCTCTTCAAGAAGAGGGGAATGATGCAGCCCGAACAGAGCCAAGCTCGCGCCAAAACAGAGTTGAATCCCGCGCCAGACCAGAGCCAAGGCGCCAGAGGAATCAAGGCGCCAGAGGAATCCAGGCGTCAGAGGAATCGAAGCGCCAGAGGAATCAAGGCGCCAGAGGAATCGAAGCGCCAGAGGAATCCTCCCGCCAGAGGATTCCTTCCGCCAGAGGATTCCTTCCGCCAGAGGAGTCCTTCCGCCAGAGGAATCTTCCCGCCAGAGGATTCCTTCCGCCAGAGGAGTCCTTCCGCCAGAGGAAACCTCCCGCCAGAGGAAACCTTCCGCCAGAGGAATCCCGGCTTTCCAGAGCAGAGTAGCGGACGTGCAGAGCAGAGCGTACGGAGCTGGTTTTCTCACTAGGGTTTATTTTAGCTTGCTGATCAAGTTTCTCTAGTTTCCTTTAAATTATGTCCTTTAAATTAGGGTTTTATTTTGCCTATATATATGGCGGTTGTATGGAACAAAAGGACAATAACTTTGATGATATATGAAATGTGTGAGTTTATTCTCCCTCAAGTTTTGAATTCTTCTTGAATCAAACAAGAATTCAACCTATCGGCGTATCGGCGGGTTCATCATCCCTCGTCGTGTGTCATTCAGCGTCTCCGAGTTGCTGTGTCAAATGCGCGTTGGGGTCTAGGGATTCGTTCGCCTAGATCATTTCGTGGTTTAGATTCAGAGGTTTTGGGATTTCCATCTTCTCATTCCACCTATCGACGAATCGACGAGTTCATCATCCCTCGCCGTGTGTCATTCAGCGCCTCCGAGTTACTGTATCAATCGTACGTTGGGGTTTAGGGATCCGTTCTCTAGATCATTTCGTAGATTAGATCCAGGGGTTTTGAGGTATTCCTCCCTTTATCGTTATTTCAGATCTGCATCGTTCTAAAGATCTGTTCGATCTTTTTAATTTCATATCACCAGGTGAGTATAATGTGAGTGCTTCTTTTAATGTGACTGATTTGAGTCCTTATGATGTAGGTGATGCTTTGGATTTGAGGACAAATCCTCTTCAAGAGGAGGGGAATGATGCAGCCCAAGGTTCGTTGGTGCAAGACCCGGTGCATGTTCCTGTTGGTCCGGTTACAAGAACACGAGCCAAGAAGTTCAAGGAGAGCTTGATGAGCTTAGTTCAAGAAGTGTGGTGGTGGAGTCGGTCCAAGTCTAATTAATCTCATTACATGCGAGTGGGCCGAAGCTTGAAGATTTGATTTATTTTGAAGACTTCATTTATTTATTTCAGTATTGTTATTTTTCGCAGCCCATTAGTTTAAAGGGCTTGTTATTTTCGGATTTTTAAAGTAAGGGCCTTGTTTGGCCTATTAGGGCTTGTTTTTAAGTTGTTTCCTTATTAGACTAGGTTTAGTTTTGCCTATATATATGGCTGCTACATGTTGGACGAAAATTAACCTATTTTTATCAATAAACTTGTGAGTTTTATTTCTCTCTAGAGAATTCCGAATTCCTCTTGATTATTCCAAGACGAATTCAATTATCGACGTGTCATTCAGCGTCCCCGAGTTGCTGCGTCAACTTCACGTTGGGGTTTAGGGATCCGTTCGCCTAAATCATTCCGTGGGTTAGATTCAGAGGTTTTGGGATTCCATCTTCTGTTCGTGTTTTCAAGTCTTCCGTTTGCGTGGTGTTCGATTGATCGGCAAGGATCGTATCAAAATTCGAACTCAATAAATCTGCAAATTCCTTCAAAGTTCGAGTAAGAATCATGTTTCACAAGATAAAGCAAATTAAGCACAAAACAATCTCATCCAACACTCAATTTCCTATAAAATTAACATCATATGAATATTAAAAACCATGGAAATATGAGTGTTATGAACTCCCCCAAACTTAAGCCATTGTTCGTCCTCGAATAATGGGAAGAATAAAATCAATAACACGAATGGGTAATAAATCTAGCTCATCAATGCCTCCGAAAGATAAAGAATGATAGAATTCTCAAATCCTCAACAATTAAGCACAAAATTCACCAATAAACACAACCTATAGCAAAATCAACCTTCACATTCCAAACAATTGAATCTCACAAGGTATGTGTATCACTCAACTCTCAATTTGATGGAACGGGACGTGTATACTCTCATCGAATTCAATGCAATATAGATCACTTACCATTAGCTTGCCAATCGTCTACAATCTCCATCGCTAAAAGTGTGACAGGACTAAGATCAAAAAGGTCTTTTTCTTTGGGTTATAATGTAGGGACATTGGTTAAGGTAGGGAAATATAGGCTAAGTGACTCAAATAAATCAAGAACACCATATGACTTCACTAATCAAGTATGGAATTCCATCTTCCACCCAACTATATCACCATAATCAACACTACTCAAGGGATTTAATCATCACCATACAAAACTAAACACTCTTTTATGCTCTCCATTTATTTCCAACAAACAAAGTCGATTTTCTAACAAATTTCTCAATAAACACTCGACTTTACACTTTTTTTTTCTTTTTTTTTTCTTTTTTTTTCTTCTTTTTTTTCTCTTTTTTTTCAACAACTTTTATTTCTCTTTTCTTTCCACAACTTTTCTAGAGCTCATAAGAGTAAATAGTAACACAAAATCATCCCTTCTTTTTTCACAACCCACTATGAATATTCACCACACAAAGATCCCCATATACTTCATCACCCCCTATCATCCGGCTAAAGAATAAAAGCTAAATAGGCTCAAAGTGGATAACAAAGGATAATTTTTCGTTAAAGACAGTGTTTGGGGTAATAAAGTGGCTAACAAAAGATGTCCTAAAATCATCTCCTAATCCTGGGCACAACAGCAACCTCGACACAGAAACCATGGCAAGTTCTAGAAGATCACCACATGCATGACAAAACTCACAACAAAGAATAAACTGTGTATTATAAACAGTTATGGCTCAAAATCTCACAGGTTTATTCAGCGTCCAAAAGTCAAGGTTAAAATCACTCTAGAATTATGCAAATTAGTTCCAATTATGCTCAAATCATCAAAGAAAATCAAATTCAATATTTTTTTCACAGAAATCATCATTGGCATCTCACCAAAAAATCTAATGGAGCAATAATCATCTAAAAAACAATCACAAACACACACCACCAACCAAGCAAGATGAAACAATAAAGCCAACAAAAATAATAAAAGTGATACACATATCTACTCTCACCCCCCTCCCCCAAACTTATTACAGAACATAAGTTCGAAAATAAGCTTGGAGGGATGATGATATGTGTGTCACTACTCACAGAAACACATGCTCCATGGTGGTGGTATGAACAAGGCGCGAGTTCCCGCATCTTCCAAGCTCAACACTGCACTAAACAAAGAAAACAAAGAAACAAAAAGAAACTAAACGAAAGGAAAACAAAACAAAGAAAAAGGTTGGGTTACCTCCCAACAAGTGCTTAATTTAACGTCTAGAGCTCGACGATACCTCAAAAACTCATGGAGGTCGGAAATAGCATTCTAACCATTGGAAGGTTTTTCTACTCTTGGGTGCCCTCTCCACCAAAACACTTCTCTTGGCTCGGACATCCTCCACAAGCATTGCCCCCTTTTTTCATTCTTATTCCGAAAAATCCAGAATTTCACTTTCTTCTTCTTGGGGGTATGGATTTTCAAAGACCCCCCATCATACTCCAAAAACAAACACTTCTCAAAAGTCAGAACTTCTTTTGGTTTTGGAGTTTTTTTCTTGGCTTCAAACTTGGAGGGCTCATTCTTCTCAACCTCTTCATCCTCCAAATTTGCTAGAAAACTGTCAGCCAAATTAATCACTTCATTCTGGGGAACTTCCTTTGGTGGAGGTTTCTGTGTGATACACTCCTCCAAAGGATCCTCTACAGCTGCAGGAAAAGCTATCAGAGAGTCGATCATGTTGCACTCATCCAGCGGCGGCTCGGCTGGTTTTCTCATAGCATCATAGATAGATAGAGTCAATTTTTCATCATTGACTCTAAATGTGAGATCTCCATCCTGCACATCAATAAGAGCACGGCCGGTAGCTAGGAACGGACGTCCTAAGATCAATGGAGTATTCTTGTCCTCCGGCATGTCCAAGACTACGAAATCTGCAGGAAAAATAAACTGCTCCACCTGCACTAGGACATCCTCCACAATTCCCTTGGGATATGTGATGGAACGATCTGCCATCTGCAATGCAATAGAGGTAGGCTTGATATCTCCAATCTCCAACCGGTTGAAAATAGAGAGAGGCATCAAATTGATGCTAGCCCCTAAATCACAAAGAGCACGAGAGAAATTCTATCCTCCCATCATACAAGCGATGGTAAAGTTGCCAGGATCCTTTTGCTTCAATGGTAGCTTCCTTTGTAGCACTGCACTGCATTCCTCGGAAAGATTAATCGTCTCATATTTCCCCAACTTCTTCTTGTTGGAGACTGCATCCTTGAGGAACTTGGCATAGCCTGGCATATCTCTCAAAGCATCAAGTAAAGGAATGTTGATGTGAAGCTTTGAAAACATCTCCATGAACTTGGCTAACTTCTGATCCATCTTTGGCTTTGCTAGGCTATTCGGGAAGGGTGCTACAAGCTTGTACTCTGGCCTGGGAAACATAGGAGTAGGAATAGGCTTCTTAACAGCAGAGGAACTCGACGCCTTAGAAGTAGGTGGGGTATCGCATAAAATCGTCTCCAAATCATCCTCCTCAACAATCTCGACACCTTTTCCCTTGCCATTCCTGTCGTCTCGCTGCTCTGGATGATCCCGCTGCTCTGGATTCCGCTGCTCTGTATGATTTCAATTTTCAGTCCCTGTGGATACGATACTCGACTTGCTATTTCTGTGCTACAATTACACTGTTTAGTTGCAGTTTTTGTTGCTAAGAAATTAGTGATCAACTTTTTGGCGCCGTTGCCGGGGACTGTTTTAGAAATTGCTTTAATATTTTCGATAGGACTTAGTAGTACTTCAGGCGTTTACTGTTCATTAAAGCAATTTCTAAAACAGTCCCCGGCAACGGCGCCAAAAAGTTGATCACTATTTTTATAGCAACAATAACTGCAACTAAACAGTGTAATTGTAGTACGAAAACAGCAAGCAGAGTATCGTATCCACAGAGACTGTAAAACGAAATTACTCTATCAACTTCCTAAACAGACTCTCACAATATGCAGGTAAAACGAATTTGAAGGTGAATTACGAACTAAGATTAACTAAATAAAAACTAAAGAGCATGTAAACTATGATAATTAACTCAAATATAAGGAAAGCTCTGACCCTAGGGATGTACTTTCACTAATCAACTACATGTATTCAACCTATTGATTCAATTACCAATTTTAATCCAACCCTGATGAAAGATCACTATATTATTCACAAGCGTCTCTAACGACCACCTATGAACGTAGATTAATTAATCCCTTTTCGCATTCAAGACTCCAAGGAATAAATTAACTCCAAATAGCACATAAAGAATAGCTTCCTATAGCTTCACCTATCGCATTCAAGACTCAAGGCTAACACTATATCATGCATTCCTGAATCGGCTGAACAATTATCGCATTTAAAACTCAAACTGAACCGCTAAACATGTAAATCATTGATCAGATAATTCACAAGAAATTAAGCACCAGGAATCATGAATCACAAGTTGGAGGGCAAATTGATATCAATAAATCAAAAACACATAATCAATCAGCTATATACAAACCCTAGGTTCAGAATAAAAGAACTAGCCAGACATAATTAAATCAAACATAAACATAATTAAATTGAACGCAATTGTAAAAACAAATTGTATAAAAACCGAATTAAAACGATTGTAGCGGCTTGAATCTTCAATCTTGATCCAAGCCTTGAAAACTGGAAAGCTAAAATATTCTAAAGCTATAAAACTGAAATATGAATATTGGGAACTGAAAAACTAAAGCTGGGAACCCTAGATAGGTCAAAAGAGGACCTATTCATAGTAACAGGGTAAAATACAGAGTTTGAGCTCGAAAATAACTTGGAAAAACGTAAAAACGCGGAAGATATAAAAACACGCGTCAAAAACGGCGATCCGTTCGGCGTTCGCCGAACAGGTCGCCGAATTTGGCCTGAAAACAGCTGAAATTCGGCGATCGCCGAATTTTCTCCTCAAAGCCAATTTCAATCCAGGGATTTCGGCGAATTTCTTCTTTAAAATGCCAATTTTCGGCAGTCGCCGTTTAGGGCGCCGAATTTTGACTGCTGCGCACGACGTTTTTGTTTCGGCCATAACTTTCTCGTCCGAACTCCGATTTATGATCTGTTTGCGCTCACGAACTCGTATCGAGACGATCTACAACTTCTATGTCAGAACATTGTTCCAAATTCGAACTCAATAAATCTGCAAATTCCTTCAAAGTTCGAGTAAGAATCATGTTTCACAAGATAAAGCAAATTAAGCACAAAACAATCATCCAACACTCAATTTCCTATAAAATTAACATCATATGAATATTAAAAACCATGGAAATATGAGTGTTATCATCATCCTCAAACTGATGGTCAAACTGAAGTAGTTAATAGAACTTTGTCTCAATTACTTAGAATTTTGATTCAAAAGAACTTGAAAACTTGGGAAGATTGCTTATCTTTTGCTGAATTTGCTTACAATCGAAGTGTTCATTCTGCTACTAACTTTTCTCCGTTTGAAGTTGTTTATGGTTTTAATCCATTGAGTCTACTTGATCTAATTCCAATACCAATTGAGGAGCGTGCAAGTCTTGACGGGAAAGCCAAAGCTGAAATGGTGAAAAAGTTGCATGAAAATGTGAGACTCAATATTGAGAAAAGAACGGAGCACATCAAGCAAGCCAACAAGGGCTGAAAGCAAGTCATATTTGAGCCGGGAGATTGGGCGTGGCTACATTTGAGAAAGGAGAGATTTCCTTCAAAAAGAAAATCTAAGTTGCAGCCAAGAGGAGATGGACCATTCCAAGTGGTTGCAAGAGTAAATGATAACACTTACAAACTAGACCTTGCAGGTGAGTATAATGTAAGTGCTACTTTCAATGTTGCTGATTTGTCTCCTTATTTTGGTGAATTAGATTCGAGGACGAATCCACTTGAAGAAGAAGGGAATGATGGAGACGCATCCAAGCTGGCCAAGGACAAGATGGATCCTTTGATTGTTCAAAGTGGGCCAATCACAAGAGCTAGAGCCAAAAGAATAAAGGAGTCCATGATGCTTTTAGTTGGTGAAATTAAAGCCCAAGTCCAAGACAATTCTACATTGGGCCAAACGGTGAATATTATTCAAGTTGGTGGGCTTGATGCTACTTGAAGTTTGGGCTCATTAAGCTATCATATTTTGGAGGCCCAAATTAAAGAATAAGTTGAATTTTCGTCCAAATGGGTGCAGCCCACAAAACGCTCATTTTAAGTTACTTTTTTATGTTTAATAAGTGACTTTTGGTGTCCAAGAGACATACCAAGTGTTTTGGAGTAACATTTGTGATTTTATGTGCATTTTTAATGGTTTTAAGTAGTGGTAAGGGAGTGGAGCTCTCAAGAGACTTTTTGAGCCTATAAATAGGCATGTAATCACTTGTATTAGAGACACCATTGAAATAAATGAAAATTGCTTATGCTTAGTGAGTTGAATTCTCTTTGTTGAGTTTTTCACTTGTTTTAGAACTTATCAAGACACTTGAGCAAGGTCTTGTGGCGTTCATCCATACCGAGGTTCTTGGCTGATTATATAGCCAATGGGTCGAGGTTTCTACGCTCTTAGGGGTTGATCAAACTAGATTCTCGATCTAGGGAGTCCGCTACCTACTCACATACGTCGGGTTCTTGGGTCATTATATCCAATGGGTCCTTCGTCCACTTCTACCCATATCATGAGAAATATGTTTACTAAGGTGTTTTGAGATGATTGCTATGTGTGTTGAAAAGCTTTGTCATGAGATGCAAATTTTTACTTAGTTTAGTTTACCTAAAATTGGGAGATCTTGAGTTTAAGGTTTGAATGATAAATTGATGATGAGTATGAGATTATGAGATGTATAAGATGATGATTGATGAAGTAGATTGTGGATGTGATGTTAATTGATAACTTTGATGTGAGTTAGTTTGATGAATAATTAGGTATATGTGATACGATCCTTGCCGATCGATCGAACACAACGCACGCGGAAGACTGAACTGGAACGGAAAGGATGGAAATCCCAAAACCTCTGAATCTAACCCACGGAATGATTTAGGCGAACGGATCCCTAAACCCCAACGTGCAGTTGACGCAGCAACTCGGGGACGCTGAATGACACCCGACGAGGGTTGGTTGATCTCGCCGTTACGTCGATAAATTGAATTCGTCTTGGAAAAATCAAGAAGAATTCGAAACTCTCAAGAGAGAATAAAAACTCACAATTTGATTAAAGGTAGCTGCCAAATTCGTCCAACACATAGTAGTATATAGGCACAACTAAACCTAGTCTAATAAGGAAACAACTTAAAAACAAGCCCTAATAGGCCAAACAAGGCCCTTACTTTAAAAATCCGAAAATTAACAAGGCCCTAACTAATGGACTGCGAAATAAAGCTAAGTAAATAAAAATTGAAGTCTTTCACACTTCGGCCCACTCGCACGTAATAAGATTAATCAAACACGGGCTCAATTCGCCAACTCCACAATCTCCAATTGGCTTCTTGATCAACTCTTGCTTCCAAACTTCTTCAACTAAGATCATCAAGCTCTCCTTGAACTTCTTGGCTCGAGCTCTTGTAACTGGACCAACAGGAACATGCACCGGGTCTTGCACCAACGAACTTTGGGCTGCATCAATATGTGTATCTATGCCCTAAATTGTTAATTGATGGTTTATATGTGTGATTAAGTGGCTTAAATTGATAGATCTAAGGTTGGATTAATGTTTCACATGCATTTGTGGAATTTCAAAAAGTTTAGTTTAAAAAAAAATAGGACTTTCATGCCTATGTGATAACTATGTGAATTGGCTTAGAATAAATTATATTGAGGATGCTAATAGTGGCTAAGAAAGATTTAATTAACCAATTGTTACCTATTTGAGATTTTACTTGAGTTTAGTTTGCATGATAAAAAGGTATCTATGCTAATGTGTTGAGTTATGTCATACATGAGAGATGAAATGTTCTTTGAAACTTTCGTTTCAGATTTTAGTATGATGTGAAAGAGAAAAGTCGAGTTTGAGTTATAATGAGTCAAATGATTATGTATTTATGTTCTTGGGTGTTATAAGAGTTTATTTTAAAATTTTTGAGAATTTTTCATTGAAGGAGTTTGGAGTTGATATTTTTGCTTTTATGATAAAGTTGGGAGTTATTTTGAGACGCCACTGACCTACTTTTTTCGATGGGTTATTGTTACCCAAACACCATGAAAATTTTATGACAAGTATATATGAGAGTCGTGAGCATACTGATAAAATTTTAAGTCTTTTGGACCTTGTTCACTATTTTTCTAAAATGTAAAACCCCACATTCTGCCAAAAGTTTCGAAGGGTAGCCCTGAGAGTCACCTTTTTCAGTAGCTTTCCCTAATATTTTGATTTCCAAATTTTTGTGGTAAATACCTTAGTGTGTTAGCCAACTACCCACCAAATTTCAAGCCTTTTCAACAACGGTTACTATTTTTCAAAAATCTAAACGTGCGATTGCTCAAAACTGCCGAATATGGTAGACCGTAGGAAAACGGCCATATCTCTTAAACCACTTGAATTTCTTCATCCTACTTTTTTTTTAAATGAAACTAGACTCAAAGAGGTTTCACATGGTATGAGTTTCGACCCCAGCAGAGTTCTGGAGTGAATCTGGTGAAGTCTTTAATTTGTGAAAATGCAGAATGATGTTTATTTGTGACATGTCTATGTGTGAACTTGTATGCTTATTGTGCTTATGCATGTCTATGTGCTTGATTGCTATTAGTCTAGTCCTATTTGAATGTTAAGTCGAGAGTAGGATTTGTGATATAAGTATATACTTAGGAGATTAAGATGAGTGAAGTGTATAGAAGATGATTGGCATGCACCTTTGTATACTTAGGATGATTGGCATGCACCTTTGAGATAGGAGTGGAGTCTTAAGTACGCGAATTACTAACTGAGGGTTATTTTATCGCATGAACCTTTGTTTCGGATGATGATACCTGAAGACACGAGCGGAGTGAAGAAGTAAGTTGTCTTCTTTCTATCCAGAGCTTGAGCAAAGACCTTCAGGTGGACAATATTTTGAGTATACATATATCATACAAGCTTTCTAAACTGTTTCGATGATATTATGAGTTGACAAATGATTTGAGTTAAATGGTGTTTTAAACTAATTGACTTGCCAATTTTTGAATGATGTTGAGCTTGTATGACTACCCTCTACTGATGAGATGAGATGAATTCGGATCCTGTGAAAAGCTGGGTTTGTGTACACAGAGGTGACCGCGAGCCGTCTTTCAGGTCGGCCGGTCACGGTGCTTGAGAAAGAGGCCTACTTCTCAGTACCTTTGATGAGATGATGATGAGTTGTAGATGTGGTACATACTTGCTGAGTTTTTGACAGCTGTCGTTCGTTCGTTCATTTGTTTAATTATGATGTTATGATTCTTAACTGCATACACAGGTTCTTTTACACTTAACTCATGTGTGTTGCTGAGAAATGGGCAAGTTCAATCTATAGCTCTAAGGACAGCTTTTCTTGTTTTTCCGGCGTTTGCCCCCTGAGTATTCTGTACTCACGCCCTGCATGTATTTCTAAATGTGCAGGATAAGCGAGGAGTGAGATTGGTTTGCTGCTGGTGGGAAAACATTTCAATCGATGTGTTTACATTACCGTATTCCTTCTTGCTGATAGTCTTGATGTGGAGTCACTTTGATTTTGAATCAAGCAATTTACTCTCGGTTATGTGTCTTCATACATATAATCGGTTCGCCTTTTGCTGGGATACTCTGCATATTATGACTTCTTGTGAATATTTAACTATACCCGCTTTGTTTTTGTTCCTGAAATTCCTGAATCATTCAACGTCCCCGAGTTGCTGCTTCAACGTCACGTTGGGGTTTAGGGAATTCAATTCGCCTAAATCATTATGTGGGTTAAAATCAGAGATTTTGGGATTCCATAGTTCGTTTGTTACAGTCATCCGTTCGCATTCAATCGATCTGGCATCAAGGATCGTATCATTTGGCACCAGAGCCACATTTCGTATCGAAGTTTCATGTTCTGTCTTCGTGTCAAGGGTAGACGTTTTCTAGGGTTTTCTGTGTTTTTTTTTCGTTCTGTCCTACATATATAATCTGCTATTTCCGTGTTTTCCATATATTTCGGTCGTGTTTTCGTCCTGTCATATATCCTATATATCGTCTGTGTTTTCCATATTATTCGAATTAGGGTTCCCATATTCTGCCATATCGCTTTTCAAATTTGTTTTAGCGCAGTCCATAGGGTTTCCGTATTCTACCATATATCATAATACTTTTTACACGCCCATACATATATACACATCCAGAGTTCATAATTTCGTGTGGTTCTTGAGTTTTTCAGAATCTACATTCAGTAAGGGTTGAAAAAAAGTATAGAATTTTGAAAATTCATCTTTTGCAATTTCGTTCTCATTGCTTCCTTGGGTCGTGTAGAGTCTTTTGGGGCAGTTTCTGTGTGCACTTTTCCAAAATTTTATTGTGTGCAGTTTTGCTTTCTGGATTCCGTGGGTAGTTTAGAGCGTGTTGAGGCAGTTTCTGCGCAACTCATTTTTTGAGCTTCAGTTTTCGTTCTTTTCATGTCTTTCGCCGTCGTTGGGTAGTTTAGAACCGTGAATCTCACCCACAGAATGATTTAGACGAACGAATCCCTAAACCCTAACGTGACGTTGACGCAACAACTCGGGGACGCTGAATGACACCCGACGAGGGTTGGTTGAACTCGCCGTTACGTCGATAAATTGAATTCGTTTTGGAAAAATCAAGAAGAATTCGAAACTTTCAAGAGAGAATAAAAACTCACAGTTTGATTTAAAGATAGGTTCTGACTCCAAAATTGGAACCCTGTTCATCTTTCTTTGACATATTGACACAGAAACAATAAACGGTTAGTAAAACAAAAGGACCTCACCGCCTCACAAGAACTCATGTATCACTCAAATAATGAATCACTGACCACTCGTGTATGTCCCTCAATCAATGCCTTTTTTCCCCTCTGATGCATGCCATGGAGGCCCAACTTACGTTGCATATGTGGGCTGATTTAATAGAGTCTTTTATTTTGTTTTATCTTATAATTTTCGTGGGTTATGTTAGGGTGGCTGAAATTAGGCCTTAGTTGAGTCAATTTTGAGTTTTATACCTTGTTTTGACTAAGGATATGTTTCCTTATTAGATTAGGAGTTATTTTCCATGTTTATTCTCCTAGTTTGGTTAGGTTTTCCCCATACCTTATTTGTAGTCTTTATGATGGACGAAAATTAGGGTTTAGATTAGGTTTAGTTGTTTCCTTATTAGACTAGGTCTCTTTATTGTTGCCTATATATAGGCCTCTTGTTATGAATGAATGATCAACCAATTTTATATCAAATTTCGTGAGTTATCACTTCTCCTTGAGAGTTTTGAATTTTCTCTTGTATATTCCAAGAGAGTTCATTTATCCGGCGTAACGGCGAGTCAACCATCCCTCGTCGCTTGTCATTCATCGTCCCCGAGTTGCTGCGTCAACTTCACGTTGGGGTTTAGGGATTCGTTCGCCTAAATCATTCCGTGGGTTAGATTCAGAGGTTTTGGGATTCCATCTTCTGTTCGTGTTTTCAAGTCTTCCGTTTGCGTAGTGTTCGATTGGTCGGCAATGATCAACCCATTGGAGATGGTGGAGTCGGCCCAAGTTTAATTAATATCATCAAGTGCGAGTGGGCCGAAGCGTGAAGACTTTATATGTTTTGAAGACTTATGTTTTTATTTATTTTCGGATTTTTAGCCCATAGTTTTCAGCTTGGTATTTCGAAAATAAGGGCCTTGTTTGGCAGCCCAGTTAATTTTCGAATTAGGGCTTCTTTGCTTGGTAGTTAAGTTGTTTCCTTATTATATTAGGTTTAGCCTTTGCCTATATATAGGCCACCATATGGACGAAATTGGTAGCCGAACCTTTAATCAAATTGTGAGTTTTTATTCTCTCTTGAGAGTTTCGAATTCTTCTTGAATTTTTCCAAGACGAATTCAATTTATCGACGTAACGGCGAGAACAACCAACCCTCGTCGGGTGTCATTCAGCGTCCCCGAGTTGCTGCGTCAACTGCACGTTGGGGTTTAGGGATCCGTTCGCCTAAATCATTCCGTGGGTTAGATTCAGAGGTTTTGGGATTTCCACCCTTTCCGTTCCAGTTCAGTCTTCCGCGTGCGTTGTGTTCGATCGATCAGCAAGGATCATATCATCTTGTATCAGTTTTCCAGGTTTCGTATGGGTCGAAATTATCCAGGGTTTTGTCTTTTCTGTTTGGGTCTTTACGTTCTTGAGAGAGTATGAGTGTGAGTTCAGCAACTCACGGCCATCCGGCAGTTTTTGATGGTTGCAATCGAGATACGAAGTGTCGTACATGTCAGGGATTCGGACCCCATGAGAGCGAGCAGTGGGAGACTCTCTTTCACACGAGAGTTCTTGTCCACGACAAGTTGTGCAGTGTGATCATTGATGGAGAAAGTTGTACGAATCTGGCGAGTAGGTTCATGGTGACGAGATTGGGGCTGCCCGAGTTCAATCACCCCGAACCGTATCATTTGCCATGGCTGAATGAGACCGGCGTTGTCGAGGTCACCAAGCAAGTGAAAGTGCCTTTTCGCATTGGGAGGTATGAAGATGAGGTTTTGTGCGATGTTATTCCCATGCAGGCGCTCCACATTTTGTTGGGTAGACCATGGCAGGTTGATAGACGAGCTACTCATGATGCAATCACCAACAAGTACTCCTTCGCGTATAAGCACAGGAAGGTGGCACTGGTTTCCCTTAGTCCTCAACAAATTTATGAGGATCACTTGCAACTGCAGCAACGGCACAAGGAGGCGGATAAAGTGAAGTCTACGGAGCAGCCGGTGGAGAAAAAGGAGATGAAGGTTGCAGTGGAAGTTGTGGTAGCTATCAAGGATGAGGACTCACGTGAGGAAGTGCTTGAGAAGTCTACTTCATCTATTTTGGAAGCAAAGGCTTTGCCGCAAGCTATGGGTATTGAACAGGAGCAGCGATGTGATGATGCAAATAAGTTCGAGCTGACCTTGTTCACGCAACATCAGCTGCAATGGCAGACTCATATTGGCGACACCAAGCTGATGAAGTTGGTGAAGGGTCCGTTCCACATCGATCAATATGAAAGGGAAATCTTTGGTGAGGCAACGCCGATGCTAACTACATGGCTGTTCGGAAGAGAGAAGAGGCATGGAGGTATTTTCAACAACAATTTCGGCATGATCCAAGTTCAAGAAAATTCAGCGTTTGAGCCGACGCATATGGTTTTTGATCCCGGCAAGATGATTGATGGACAAGAGAGACCAGCTAGGGTTCATCAATTGTTTCTTGTAATAACCGAAGATCTGATTTTTGATCCCGGCATTGGCACTCACGACTTGGATTTGAGGACAAATCCCTTTCAAGAGGAGGGGAATGATGCATGCCATGGAGGCCCAACTTACGTTGCATATGTGGGCTGATTTAATAGAGTCTTTTATTTTGTTTTATCTTATAATTTTCGTGGGTTATGTTAGGGTGGCTGAAATTAGGCCTTAGTTGAGTCAATTTTGAGTTTTATACCTTGTTTTGACTAAGGATATGTTTCCTTATTAGATTAGGAGTTATTTTCCATGTTTATTCTCCTAGTTTGGTTAGGTTTTCCCATACCTTATTTGTAGTCTTTATGATGGACGAAAATTAGGGTTTAGATTAGGTTTAGTTGTTTCCTTATTAGACTAGGTCTCTTTATTGTTGCCTATATATAGGCCTCTTGTTATGAATGAATGATCAACCAATTTTATATCAAATTTCGTGAGTTATCACTTCTCCTTGAGAGTTTTGAATTTTCTCTTGTATATTCCAAGAGAGTTCATTTATCCGGCGTAACGGCGAGTCAACCATCCCTCGTCGCTTGTCATTCATCGTCCCCGAGTTGCTGCGTCAACTTCACGTTGGGGTTTAGGGATTCGTTCGCCTAAATCATTCCGTGGGTTAGATTCAGAGGTTTTGGGATTCCATCTTCTGTTCGTGTTTTCAAGTCTTCCGTTTGCGTAGTGTTCGATTGGTCGGCAAGATTCACATCACCCTCTAATAGTCTCACTCTCTCTTGCCATTTACCACTCAAGTTCTCCCTCAAGTAAATGAACTCTCTCAAACTACCAGCTGAACTCAACACCAACAATAACTAACGAATCACCAAAAGAAATGTCCCACAAGATCACCACAACAACAAAACTGACTCTAAAGGCTTAATTTCAGCCACCCTAATATAATCCACGAAAATAATAAAATAAAAAGAAATAAAAGACTACATTAAATCAGCCCACATATGCAACGTAACTTAGGCCTCCATGGAATGTTCCTCTCCACTTGAAAGGGATTTGCCCTCAAATTAAAGTTGTCAATTCAAATGCCGGGATCAAAATCAAATCTTCGTTTCTTGCAAGAAACGACTGTTGGATAGATTTACTCCCTTGTCCAACATTCTTCTTCTTCAGCTCTAACTCTGACGTCTCTTGAACCTTGAACATGAAGGAGTTCTTGTTGAAACTAACGACATGCTTCATCACTTCTTTTCCGAACAGCCATGGTTGCTCCAACCATTTATATGTAGGTTGCATCGGCGCTTCATCACGAAAGGCTTCACTTTCATACTTGTCGATGTGAAACGGAACCTTCACCAACTTCATAAGCTTGGTATCTGATACGATCCTTGCCGATCGATCGAACACAACGCACGCGGAAGACTGAATTGGAACGGAAAGGATGGATATCCCAAAACCTCTGAATCTAACCCACGGAATGATTTAGGCGAACGGATCCGTAAACCCCAACGTGCAGTTGACGCAGCAACTCGGGGACGCTGAATGACACCCGACGAGGGTTGGTTGATCTCGCCGTTACGTCGATAAATTGAATTCGTCTTGGAAAAAATCAAGAAGAATTCGAAACTCTCAAGAGAGAATAAAAACTCACAATTTGATTATAGGTAGGCTGAAAATTCGTCCAACACATAGAAGCCTTATATAGGCAAAGGCTAAACCTAATCTAATAAGGAAACAACTTAAAAACAAGCCCTAATAAGCCAAACAAGGCCCTTACTAAATAAATCCGAAAATAACAAGGCCCTATAACTCATGGGCTGCGAAAATAACAAAGTTAAACTAAATAAAAGAAGTCTTCAAAATAAATCACATCTTCAAGCTTCGGCCCACTCGCATGTAATGATATTAATTAGACTTGGGCCGACTCCACCATCTCCAATGGGTTTCTTCATCAACTCTTGAGCCCACACTTCTTGAACTAAGCTCATCAAGCTCTCCTTGAACTTCTTGGCTCGTGCTCTTGTAACCGGACCAACAGGAACATGCACCGGGTCTTGCACCAACGAACCTTGGGCTGCATCATTCCCCTCCTCTTGAAGAGGATTTGTCCTCAAATCCAAAGCATCACCTACATCAAAAGGACTCAAATCAGTCACATTAAAAGAAGCACTCACATTATACTCACCTGGTAAGTCCAACTTATAGGCATTGTCATTGATGCGCTCCAACACTTGAAATGGCCCGTCGCCTCTAGGAAGTAACTTGGATCTCCGCTGCAATGGAAACCTTTCCTTGCGCATGTGCAGCCATACCCAATCACCGGGCTCAAACACTACTTTGCGACGTCCTTTGTTGGCTTGCTCGGCATACTGCTTCGTGCGCCTCTCAATATTCAGCCTTGCCTTCTCATGAATCTGCTTCACAAAATCAGCCTTTTTCTTGCCATCAAGGTTAGTATACTCATGCCTGAAGGGAGATAAATCCAATGGAGTCAAAGGATTAAATCCATACACAATCTCAAATGGCGAAAATTGAGTAGCAGAATGAACAGAACGATTATAAGCAAACTCAACATGAGGCAAACAATCTTCCCAAGACTTAATGTTCTTCTTGATAATAGCTCTAAGCAAAGTAGACAAAGTCCGATTCACTACCTCTGTTTGACCATCAGTTTGTGGATGACAAGTAGTAGAAAACAAAAGTTTAGTACCCAACTTACACCACAAAGTCTTCCAAAAGTTGCTCAAGAACTTCGAATCCCTATCAGAAACAATAGTCCTAGGCATGCCATGCAATCTAACAATCTCTCTAAAGAATAGATCAGCTACATGAGATGCATCATCAGATTTATGACATGGAATGAAATGTGCCATCTTAGAAAATCGATCAACAACCACAAAGATGGAATCTCGACCACGCTTAGTCCTAGGCAAACCTAACACAAAATCCATAGAAATATCAATCCAAGGTGCTGTAGGAATAGGCAATGGTGTATACAATCCATGGGAACTCACCCTAGACTTAGCTTGTTTACACGTAACACATCGACCACAAATTCTCTCAACATCACGTTTCATATGAGGCCAAAAGAAATGCTCATGCAGAACAGCTAAAGTGATGCAGCCCAAGGTTCGTTGGTGCAAGACCCGGTGCATGTTCCTGTTGGTCCGGTTACAAGAGCACGAGCCAAGAAGTTCAAGGAGAGCTTGATGAGCTTAGTTCAAGAAGTGTGGGCTCAAGAGTTGATGAAGAGACCCATTGGAGTTGGCGAATTGAGCCCGTGCTGAGTGCCAATGCCGGGATCAAAAATCAGATCTTCGGTAGTTACAAGAAACAATTGATGAACCCTAGCTGGTCTCTCTTGTCCATCAATCATCTTGCCGGGATCAAAAACCATATGCGTCGGCTCAAACGCTGAATTTTCTTGAACTTGGATCATGCCGAAATTGTTGTTGAAAATACCTCCATGCCTCTTCTCTCTTCCGAACAGCCATGTAGTTAGCATCGGCGTTGCCTCACCAAAGATTTCCCTTTCATATTGATCGATGTGGAACGGACCCGACACCAAGCTGATGAAGTTGGTGAAGGGTCCGTTCCACATCGATCAATATGAAAGGGAAATCTTTGGTGAGGCAACGCCGATGCTAACTACATGGCTGTTCGGAAGAGAGAAGAGGCATGGAGGTATTTTCAACAACAATTTCGGCATGATCCAAGTTCAAGAAAATTCAGCGTTTGAGCCGACGCATATGGTTTTTGATCCCGGCAAGATGATTGATGGACAAGAGAGACTAACTTGACTAACAAGCAAAAAGAAGCCCTAATTTCGAAATTCACAAGGCTGCCAAACAAGGCCCTTATTAATTCAAAAATAACAAAGCCCTTTAAACTAATGGGCTGCGAAAATAACAAGACTGAAATAAATAAATGAAGTCTTCAAAATAATTAAAATCTTCAAGCTTCGGCCCACTCGCATGTAATGAGATTAATTGAGCACGGGCTCAATTCGCCAACTCCAATGGGTCTCTTCATCAACTCTTGAGCCCACACTTCTTGAACTAAGCTCATCAAGCTCTCCTTGAACTTCTTGGCTCGTGCTCTTGTAACCGGACCAACAGGAACATGCACCGGGTCTTGCACCAACGAACCTTGGGCTGCATCACGCAGCTCTCGCACATGCTAGATAAATCTCACCAAAATCAGCATCATGCTCATACAAACTCTTGATACACTCAAAACCAAGCAACTTAGCATCTAAGGTAGAGATCAAGGCATACCTCCGAGAAAGTGCGTCAGCCACCACATTCTCTTTACCTTGCTTGTATTTGATGACGTAGGGAAACGTCTCAATGAACTCCATCCACCTTGCATGCCGCTTGTTCAACTTGTGCTGCCCCTTCAAGTGTTTCAACGACTCGTGATCCGTGTGAATGACGAACTCATTGGGCCACAAGTAGTGCTGCCACGTTTGCAAAGCTCTCACCAATGCGTACAGCTCCTTATCATACGTGGGATAACTCAATGTCGCCCCGTTTAGCTTCTCGCTGAAATACGCAATGGGTCGTCTCTCTTGCATCAACACTGCACCAATACCAACACCAGAAGCATCACATTCAATCTCAAAAGATTTGGAGAAATTAGGAAGAGATAATACCGGGGCGTGGGTCAATTTGTATTTCAACTGTTGAAATGCCTCCTCTTGCGCCTTGCCCCACTTAAACTCCACATTCTTCTTGATGACTTCCGTCAATGGTGCTGCAACACTGCTAAAATGAGGCACGAATCGCCTGTAGAAACTATCAAGTCCATGAAAGCTTCGAACTGCTGCAACGTTCGTCGGCGTTGGCCACTCTTGGATAGCTCGTATCTTCTCGTCATCAACCTGTACACCCTGCGCACTAACAACAAAACCAAGAAACACAAGCTTGTCCGTACCGAAAATGCACTTCTTAAGGTTAGCAAACAACTTTTCCTTGCGAAGCACATCCATAACAGACCTCAAATGTTCAACATGCTCATCATGATTCTGGCTATAAATGAGGATATTATCAAAGTAGACAACAACAAATCTGCCAATGAAAGCACGCAAAACATGATTCATAAGACGCATGAACGTACTAGACGCATTAGTCAAACGAAAAGGCATAACTAACCACTCATACAAACCAAGTTTTGTCTTAAAAGCAGTTTTCCATTCATCACCTTCCTTAATCCTAATCTGATGGTATCCACTACGCAAATCGATCTTAGAAAAGACACAAGAACCATGCAACTCATCTAGCATATCATCTAAACGAGGGATAGGATGGCGATACTTTACCGTGATGTTATTGATGGCTCGGCAATCACAGCACATCCTCAAAGACGAGTCCTTCTTCGGTACAAGTAGAACGGGTACCGCACAAGGACTCAAACTCTCCCTCACATGCCCTTTGGCCAATAACTCGCCAATTTGCCTCTCCAACTCCTTTGTCTCCTCCGGATTGGTTCGGTAAGCTGGTCGGTTCGGCAGTGTAGCGCCGGGCACAAAGTCAATCTGATGCTCAATCCCTCGAATTGGTGGTAAACCGGCAGGTGTATCGTCGGGAAAAACATCATCAAACTCCTGCAAAACAGAACGAATAGAAGGGGGTAGAGAAGAGAGATCATTAGTAATAACCAAGTTCTCCTGATATCGCAACAGCATGTTCGGCCTCTCCTCCTGTACACACCACTTCAAATCACTAGCCCTAGCAAGAAAGGACTTATGAATCAATCCATTCTCCTTCTTCTCCACGGGCTGGTCCTTTGACTTCACCTTGTCCGCCTCCTTTTGCAATTGCACTTGATCCTCATAAACTTGTTTAGGAGTAAGAGGAACAAGTGACACCTTTTTCTGCTTGTATTCAAATGAGTATTTGTTGGTGAAGCCATCATGAATAACACGGCGATCAAACTGCCACGGTCGCCCCAACAGGATGTGGCTCGCTTGCATAGGGATCACATCACACACAACCTCATCCTCATACTTCCCAATGCGAAACGGAGCCTTCACTTGCTTCGTCACTTTGATGACGCCTGTCTCATTCAGCCACTGCAAACAATATGGCTTGGAATGCTTCTCCGTGGTCAGCCCCAATCTCTCAACCATGGCTCTACTAGCCACATTCGTGCAACTCCCGCCATCAATGATCACACTACATACCTTGTCTTGAACAAGACATCTCGTGTGAAAGAGGTTCTCCCGCTGCTCTCGCTCATTGGGTTGAGTTTGGACACTCAAAGCTCTCCTAGCTACAAAAAGCTGTCCATTGGGCGCGAAAATCTCCTCACACTCCTCCTCATCATCGGTACCATCTCCATCCTCCAATTTCGGCATATCAGGATCGGTCTCATCACCATCCGTCACGACTTCGCCGTCATCTCTCAAGATCATAATTCTCCTGTTCGGGCAGTCACTCATAATATGCCCGAAGCCTTGGCACTTGAAGCACTTCTTATCTCGATTTCGACCATCAGAAACGGCCGGACTGCCCTGATTTGCTGCACCGGATCCCTCGGGTCGGGACCTAACGAACGGCTTCTTCTCCTCTCTCGGCGGTGCCTCCTTTTTCCATTGATTCCCTTTTGACGAGGAACCATTAGAAACTGGTTGCGATTGCCTCCAATTGCCCTGATTCTGGCGCTGGTTGCTGCTGTTGTTGCCCCTCCTCTTGAGTTGATTCTCGATCTTGATGGCCATGTGAACCATGTCCTCCAACTCAACGTAGTGCTGCAACTCCACCTTATCACGAATATCCCAATGCAGACCAGTCAAGAATCTCGCCATGGTCGCCTCTCGCTCCTCCACCACATTCGCTCGAATCATGGCAACCTCCATCTCCTTATAATACTCATCCACACTCCGACTGCCTTGCCTCAAAGTCTGCAACTTGTTGAAAAGCTCGCGGTAGTAATGATTCGGCACAAAACGCTTCCTCATCACAGCCTTCATCTCTTGCCAAGTCTGAATAGGCGGCTCATTGTTTCTCCTTCTACTCGTCACCATCTGATCCCACCAAACAAGTGCATAATCTGAGAACTCAATGGCTGCCAACTTCACCTTCTTGAGCTCTGAATAGTTGTGGCAATCGAACATAAGCTCCACCTTTCTCTCCCAATCAAGATACAATTCTGGGTCATTCTTCCCTTGGAAGGGAGGAACGTTCATCTTGATGTTGCCCAGATTGTTATCTTGCCACGTTCTGCCGCCATCATCCTCTTCGTCAAATCCTGTATCATCTACATGCTCCTCATACTGACGGTGGAATCGACCTCCGCCACCACCACGGCCTCCTCGCCCGCGGCGACCTCCTCGTGTGAAAGTGGTCTCTCGAGAATGAGACTGCTCCATCAGCTCGATCTTGTCGTACACTCCCTCGATTTCTGAGTGTAACATCTTGCCAAATTCTGAGCGAAGTGCCTCCACTACGAGTTTCAACTGTGGATCCATAACAGGGCCATCGCTCACATCCGCACCCTGTTCATCTTTCTTAGACATAGTGACAAAGAAAACAAGAAACGGTTAGTGAAACAAAATAAAAGGACCTCACCACCTCACAAACACTCGTGTATCACTCAAGATGAAATCACTCAGCACTCGTGTGTCACACAATTCAACGGCTTTTTTCACTCTAATAATCTCACTCTCTCGTGCCTTTTTCCACTCAATTTCTCTCTCAAGGAATCAAATTCCCTCAATCTACCAACTGAACTCAAAAACCAACTGCACCAACGAGATTGCCAAACTGTCTCAACGAGAGCACTAAATGAAACGTCCCACAAGAGACCACACCAACAACACTAAACGGATACGAAAAGGTGGGAAACCCCAACGAAAATGAAAACTACCAGAAACGCAGACTGAACAACCCAAAAAGTACTGCACAGAAACAGGCTCAAAACGCTCTATTCTACCCAAGGATTTCAGAAAACACAACAAGAAATAATCGAAAACTGGAAAAAAAGTGTACGTCGAAACTGTCCCGAAAGGCTCTATACTACCCAAGGACTCCAGAAAACACAACGAGAAATAAGCAAAAACCGGGAAAAAAATACGCAGAAACTGCCCCAAAAGGATCTATACGATGCCAGTGAACTATAGGAACAAAATGCTGTAAGAAAATTTTCGGAATTTTTTTTTTTTCGGACCCTAACAGACTAGGTTCTGAAAAAAAAAGAAAATTCAAGAACCAAACGAAAATTATGACGTATGGATTTTATATGGACGTGTGTAAGTCGTATGATGATGGATGTGTATAAGCGTGTATGTTTATGAGTAAATCAGACCACGCAGATAACTGAATTCAAAAGATATTATGGTATTGAAATCACAGCAGAAGAAAATCAGACGCAGAAAACGGAACAGAAAACTCGGACGTAGAGAACCCTAAAAACGCAGAAAACGGAAACCCTAAAATTCTACCCTTGACACAGAAACGAAAACGAAACCTGGATACGAAACGCGGCTCTGGTGCCAAATGATACGATCCTTGCCGATCGATCGAACACAACGCACGCGGAAGACTGAATTGGAACGGAAAGGATGGAAATCTCAAAACCTCTGAATCTAACCCACGGAATGATTTAGGCGAACGGATCCCTAAACCCCAACGTGCAGTTGACGCAGCAACTCGGGGACGCTGAATGACACCCGACGAGGGTTGGTTGATCTCGCCGTTACGTCGATAAATTGAATTCGTCTTGGAAAAAATCAAGAAGAATTCGAAACTCTCAATAGAGAATAAAAACTCACAATTTGATTATAGGTAGGCTGAAAATTCGTCCAACACATAGAAGCCTTATCTAATAAGGAAACAACTTAAAAACAAGCCCTAATAAGCCAAACAAGGCCCTTACTAAATAAATCCGAAAATAACAAGGCCCTATAACTCATGGGCTGCGAAAATAACAAAGTTAAACTAAATAAAAGAAGTCTTCAAAATAAATCACATCTTCAAGCTTCGGCCCACTCGCATGTAATGATATTAATTAGACTTGGGCCGACTCCACCATCTCCAATGGGTTTCTTCATCAACTCTTGAGCCCACACTTCTTGAACTAAGCTCATCAAGCTCTCCTTGAACTTCTTGGCTCGTGCTCTTGTAACCGGACCAACAGGAACATGCACCGGGTCTTGCACCAACGAACCTTGGGCTGCATCAGTATCTCCAATATCATTCTTCCACTGCAGCTTAGGTTACTTTAACAAGATCATCCCTACTTTATTTGCAACATGGCATCTGATTAGATTGCTGTTATTTCGCTGCTCCTTTTGATGCAGCCCAAGGTTCGTTGGTGCAAGATCCGGTGCATGTTCCTGTTGGTCTGGTTACAAGAGCACGAGCCAAGAAGTTCAAGGAGAGCTTGATGAGCTTAGTTCAAGAAGTGTGGGCTCAAGAGTTGATGAAGAAACCCATTGGAGATGGTGGAGTCGGTCCAAGTCTAATTAATCTCATTACATGCGAGTGGGCCGAAGCTTGAAGATTTGATTTATTTTGAAGACTTCATTTATTTATTTCAGTGTTGTTATTTTTCGCAGCCCATTAGTTTAAAGGGCTTGTTATTTTCGGATTTTTAAAGTAAGGGCCTTGTTTGGCCTATTAGGGCTTGTTTTTAAGTTGTTTCCTTATTAGACTAGGTTTAGTTTTGCCTATATATATGGCTGCTACATGTTGGACGAAAATTACCTACTTTTATCAATAAACTTGTGAGTTTTATTTCTCTCTTGAGAATTTCAAATTCCTCTTGATTATTCCAAGACGAATTCAATTATCGACGTAACGGCGAGTCAACCAACCCTCGTCGGGTGTCATTCAGCGTCCCCGAGTTGCTGCGTCAATTGCACGTTGGGGTATAGGGCATTCAGTCGCCTATATCATTCCGTGGGTTAGATTCAGAGGTTTTGGGATTCCATCCTTTCCGTTCAAGTTCAGTCTTCCACGTGCGTTGTGTTCGATCGATCGGCAAGGATCGTATCATTTGGCACCAGAGCCGCGTTTCGTATCCAGGTTTCGTTTTTGTTTCTGTGTCAAGGGTAGAATTTTAGGGTTTCCGTCTTCTGCGTTTTAGGGTTTCTCTACGTCCGAGTTTCCTGTTCCGCTTTCTGCGTCTGATTTTGTTCTGCTGTGATTTCAATACCATAATATCTGCGTGGTCTGAATTACTCATAAACATACACGCTTATATACATCTATCATCATACGACTTACACACATCCATATAAATCCATACGTCATATTTTCGTTTGGTTCTTGATTTTTTTTTTCAGAACCTATAGTCGTCTGTTAGGGTTGAAAAAAAAAAAAAAAGAGTATAGAATTTCCGAAAATTTTCTTGCAGCATCTTGTTCCTACAGTTTCACTGGCATCGTATAGAGCTTTTGGGGCAGTTTCTGCGTGTTTTTTTTTTTTCCGATTTTTGTTTAATTCTCGTTGTGTTTTCTGGAGTCCTTGGATAGTATAGAGCCTCTCGGGACAGTTTCGCGTACACTGTTTCCGGTTTTCGTTTACATCTCGTTGTGTTTTCTGGAATCCTTGGGTAGTATAGAGCGTTTTGAGCTTATTTCTGCGCAGTACTTTTTGGGTTTTTCAGTCTGCGTTTTTGGTTGTTCTCGTTTTCGTTTGGAGGTTTCCCACCCTTTTCGTGTCCGTTTAGTGTTGTTGGTGTGGTCTCTTGTGGGACGTTTCGTTGAGTGCTCTCGTTGAGACAGTTTGGCAAGCTCGTTGGTGCAGTTGGTTTTTGCGTTCAGTTGGTAGATTGAGGGAATTTGATTCCTTGAGAGAGAAATTGAGCGGAAAAAGGCACGAGAGAGTGAGATTATTAGAGTGAAAAAAAAAGCCGTTGAATTGTGTGATACACGAGCGCTGAGTGATTTCATCTTGAGTGATACACGAGTGTTTGTGAGGCGGTGAGGTCCTTTTATTTTGTTTCACTAACTGTTTCTTGTTTTCTGTCTTTGTCACTATGTCTAAGAAAGATGAACAGGGTGCGGATTTGAGCGATAGCCCTGTTATGGATCCACAATTAAAACTCGTAGTGGAGGCACTTCGCTCAGAATTTGGCAAGATGCTACACTCAGAAATTGAGGGAGTGTACGACAAGATCGAACTGATGGAGCAGTCTCATTCTCGAGAGACCAATTTCACACGAGGAGGCCGACGCGGGCGAGGAGGCCGTGGTGGTGGAGGAGGTCGATTCCACCGTTCGTACGAGGAGCATGTAGATGATACAGGATTTGAGGATGAGGACGACAGCGGCAGAACGTGGCAAGATAACAATCTGGGCAACATCAAGATGAACGTTCCTCCCTTCCAAGGGAAGAATGACCCAGAATTGTATCTTGATTGGGAGAGAAAGGTGGAGCTTATGTTCGATTGCCACAACTATTCAGAGCTCAAGAAGGTGAAGTTGGCAGCAATTGAGTTCTCCGATTATGCACTTGTTTGGTGGGATCAGATGGTGACGAGTAGGAGGAGAAACAGTGAGCCGCCTATTCAGACTTGGCAGGAGATGAAGGCTGTGATGAGGAAGCGTTTTGTGCCGAATCATTACTACCGCGAGCTTTTCAACAAGTTGCAGACTTTGAGGCAAGGCAGTCGCAGTGTGGATGAGTATTATAAGGAGATGGAGGTTGTCATGATTCGAGCCAATGTGGTGGAAGAGCGAGAGGCGACCATGGCGAGATTCTTGACTGGTTTGCATTGGGATATTCGTGATAAGGTGGAGTTGCAGCACTACGTTGAGTTGAAGGACATGGTTCACATGGCCATCAAGATCGAGAATCAACTCAAGAGGAGGGGCAACAACAGCAGCAACCAGCGCCAGAATCAGGGCAATTGGAGGCAATCGCAACCAGTTTCTAATGGTTCCTCGTCAAAAGGGAATCAATGGAAAAAGGAGGCACCGCCGAGAGAGGAGAAGAAGTCGTTCGTTAGGTCTCGACCCGAGGGATCTGGTGCAGCAAATCAGGGTATTCCGGCCGTTTCCGATGGTCGAAATCGAGATAAGAAGTGCTTCAAGTGCCAAGGCTTCGGGCATATTATGAGTGACTGCCCGAACAGGAGAATTATGATCATGAGAGATGACGGCGAAGTCGTGACGGATGGTGATGAGACCGATCCTGATATGTCGAAATTGGAGGGTGTAGATGATACCGATGATGAGGAGGAGTGTGAGGAGATTTTCGCGCCCAATGGACAGCTTTTTGTAGCTAGGAGAGCCTTGAGTGTCCAAACTCAACCCAATGAGCGAGAGCAGCGGGAGAACCTCTTTCACACGAGATGTCTTGTTCAAGACAAGGTATGTAGTGTGATCATTGATGGCGGGAGTTGCACGAATGTGGCTAGTAGAGCCATGGTTGAGAGATTGGGGCTGACCACGGAGAAGCATTCCAAGCCGTATCGTTTGCAGTGGCTGAATGAGACAGGCGTCATCAAAGTGACGAAGCAAGTGAAGGTTCCGTTTCGCATTGGGAAGTATGAGGATGAGGTTGTGTGTGATGTGATCCCTATGCAAGCGAGCCACATCCTGTTGGGGCGACCGTGGCAGTTTGATCGCCGTGTTATTCATGATGGCTTCACCAACAAATATTCATTTGAATACAAGCAGAAAAAGGTATCACTTGTTCCTCTTACTCCTAAACAAGTTTATGAGGATCAAGTGCAATTGCAAAAGGAGGCGGACAAGGTGAAGTCAAAGGAGCAGCCCGTGGAGAAGAAGGAGAATGGGTTGATTCATAAGTCCTTTCTTGCTCGGGCTAGTGATTTGAAGTGGTGTGTACAGGAGGAGAGGCCGATCATGCTGTTGCGATATCAGGAGAACTTGGTTATTACTAACGATCTCTCTTCTCCCCCTTCTATTCGTTCTGTTTTGCAGGAGTTTGATGATGTTTTTCCCGACGATACACCTGCCGGTTTACCACCAATTCGAGGGATTGAGCATCAGATTGACTTTGTGCCCGACGCTACACTGCCAAACCGGTCACCGAACCAATCCAGAGGAGACAAAGGAGTTGGAGAGGCAAATTGGCGAGTTATTGGCCAAAGGGCATGTGAGGGAGAGTTTGAGTCCTTGTGCGGTACCCGTTCTACTTGTACCGAAGAAGGACTCGTCTTTGAGGATGTGCTGTGATTGCCGAGCCATCAATAACATCACGGTAAAGTATCGCCATCCTATCCCTCGTTTAGATGATATGCTAGATGAGTTGCATGGTTCTTGTGTCTTTTCTAAGATCGATTTGCGTAGTGGATACCATCAGATTAGGATTAAGGAAGGTGATGAATGGAAAACTGCTTTTAAGACAAACTTGGTTTGTATGAGTGGTTAGTTATGCCTTTTGGTTTGACTAATGCGCCTAGTACGTTCATGCGTCTTACGAATCATGTTTTGCGTGCTTTCATTGGCAGATTTGTTGTTGTCTACTTTGATGATATCCTCATTTATAGCCAGAATCATGATGAGCATGTTGAACATCTGAGGTCTGTTATGGATGTGCTTCGAAAGGAAAAGTTGTTTGCTAACCTTAAGAAGTGCACTTTCGGTACGGACAAGCTTGTGTTTCTTGGTTTTGTTGTTAGTGCACAGGGTGTACAGGTTGATGAGGAGAAGATACGAGCTATCCAGGAGTGGCCAACGCCGACGAACGTGGCAGCAGTTCGAAGCTTTCATGGACTTGCTAGCTTCTACAGGCGATTCGTGCCTCATTTTAGCAGTGTTGCAGCACCTTTGACGGAAGTCATCAAGAAGAATGTGGAGTTTAAGTGGGGCAAGGCGCAAGAGGATGCATTTCAGCAGTTGAAATACAAATTGACCCACGCCCCGGTATTATCTCTTCCTAATTTTTCCAAATCTTTTGAGATTGAATGTGATGCTTCTGGTGTTGGTATTGGTGCAGTGTTGATGCAAGAGAGACGACCCATTGCGTACTTCAGCGAGAAGCTAAACGGGGCGACGTTGAGTTATCCCACGTATGATAAGGAGCTGTACGCATTGGTGAGAGCTTTGCAAACGTGGCAGCAATACTTGTGGCCCAATGAGTTCGTCATTCACACGGATCACGAGTCGTTGAAACACTTGAAGGGGCAGCACAAGTTGAACAAGCGGCATGCGAGGTGGATGGAGTTCATTGAGACGTTTCCCTACGTCATCAAATACAAGCAAGGTAAAGAGAATGTGGTGGCTGACGCACTTTCTCGAAGGTATGCCTTGATCTCTACCTTAGATGCTAAGTTGCTTGGTTTTGAGTGTATCAAGAGTTTGTATGAGCATGATGGTGATTTTGGTGAGATTTATATAGCATGTGCGAGAGCTGCTAGTGGAGAGTATTTTAGGCATGATGACTATCTTTTTAGGAAGAATAAGTTATGTGTTCCTAAATGTTCTTTACGTGAGTTGTTATTGCTTGAATCTCATGGTGGGGGATTGATGGGATATTTTGGTATTGCTAAGACTTTAGCTGTTCTGCATGAGCATTTCTTTTGGCCTCATATGAAACGTGATGTTGAGAGAATTTGTGGTCGATGTGTTATATGTAAACAAGCTAAGTCTATGGTGAGTTCCCATGGATTGTATACACCATTGCCTATTCCTACAGCACCTTGGATTGATATTTCTATGGATTTTGTGTTAGGTTTGCCTAGGACTAAGCGTGGTCGAGATTCCATCTTTGTGGTTGTTGATCGATTTTCAAAGATGGCACATTTTATTCCATGTCATAAATCTGATGATGCATCTCATGTAGCTGATCTATTCTTTAGAGAGATTGTTAGATTGCATGGCATGCCTAGGACTATTGTTTCTGACAGGGATTCGAAGTTCTTGAGTTACTTTTGGAAGACTTTGTGGTGTAAGTTGGGTACTAAACTTTTGTTTTCTACTACTTGTCATCCACAAACTGATGGTCAAACAGAGGTAGTGAATAGGACTTTGTCTACTTTGCTTAGAGCTATTATCAAGAAGAACATTAAGTCTTGGGAAGATTGTTTGCCTCATGTTGAGTTTGCTTATAATCGTTCTGTTCATTCTGCTACTCAATTTTCGCCATTTAAGATTGTGTATAATTTTAATCCTTTGACTCCATTGGATTTATCTCCATTACCTGAGCATGAGTATACTAACCTTGATGGCAAGAAAAAGGCTGATTTTGTGAAGCAGATTCATGAGAAGGCACGGCTGAATATTGAGAGGCGCACGAAGCAGTATGCCGAGCGAGCCAACCAAGGACGTCGCAAAGTAGTGTTTGAGCCCGGTGATTGGGTATGGCTGCACATGCGCAAGGAAAGGTTTCCATTGCAGCGGAGATCCAAGTTACTTCCTAGAGGCGACGGGCCATTTCAAGTGTTGGAGCGCATCAATGACAATGCCTACAAGTTGGACTTACCAGGTGAGTATAATGTGAGTGCTTCTTTTAATGTGACTGATTTGAGTCCTTTTGATGTAGGTGATGCTTTGGATTTGAGGACAAATCCTCTTCAAGAGGAGGGGAATGATGCAGCCCAAGGTTCGTTGGTGCAAGACCCGGTGCATGTTCCTGTTGGTCCGGTTACAAGAGCACGAGCCAAGAAGTTCAAGGAGAGCTTGATGAGCTTAGTTCAAGAAGTGTGGGCTCAAGAGTTGATGAAGAAACCCATTGGAGATGGTGGAGTCGGCCCAAGTCTAATTAATATCATTACATGCGAGTGGGCCGAAGCTTGAAGATGTGATTTATTTTGAAGACTTCTTTTATTTAGTTTAACTTTGTTATTTTCGCAGCCCATGAGTTATAGGGCCTTGTTATTTTCGGATTTATTTAGTAAGGGCCATGTTTGGCTTATTAGGGCTTGTTTTTAAGTTGTTTCCTTATTAGATTAGGTTTAGCCTTTGCCTATATAAGGCTTCTATGTGTTGGACGAATTTTCAGCCTACTTTTATCAATAAACTTGTGAGTTTTATTTCTCTCTTGAGAATTCCGAATTCCTCTTGATTATTCTAAGACGAATTCAATTATCGACGTAACGGCGAGTCAACCAACCCTCGTCGGGTGTCATTCAGCGTCCCCGAGTTGCTGCGTCAACTTCACGTTGGGGTATAGGGCATTCAGTCGCCTATATCATTCCGTGGTTAGATTCAGAGGTTTTGGGATTTCCATCCTTTCCGTTCAAGTTCAGTCTTCCGCGTGCGTAGTGTTCGATCGATCGGCAAGGATCGTATCAATGTTGGACGAAAATTACCTACTTTTATCAATAAACTTGTGAGTTTTATTTCTCTCTTGAGAATTTCGAATTCCTCTTGATTATTCCAAGACGAATTCAATTATCGACGTAACGGCGAGTCAACCAACCCTCGTCGGGTGTCATTCAGCGTCCCCGAGTTGCTGCGTCAATTGCACGTTGGGGTATAGGGCATTCAGTCGCCTATATTATTCCGTGGGTTAGATTCAGAGGTTTTGGGATTCCATCCTTTCCGTTCAAGTTCAGTCTTCCGCGTGCGTTGTGTTCGATCGATCGGCAAGGATCGTATCACCTTTTCAACGCCCTTAGCTTGCGTCAAAGCATTTACTTTCAAAGTAGTTGGAGTAGTTCCTCAAGCACTTCGTCACTTGAATCCTTCAATTTTAGCAACTTAATATTAGACTCATCATTTTTGACATCAACCTCTCTATCAACATCCGCCAACTCTTTTGGATTCAGACATGCCTCGTCTTTGATATCCACCACTACTTCCACTTCAACCCCCATCTCCTTTGGATTCAAATGGTGGCTTGTCTGGTTGATAGTGACAGTGTCTTCTAGTGGTTGTGTAACACCCCGTATTTTGTTTACCTTGTAACAGTATCGAAATACTATTGAGAGTTTAAGGACTAGCTTACTAAAGACGAGAGGAAGTTATCGATGGATGGTAATATGAGTAAAATAGAGATGTTAAGAGAATTGAGAATGACGCTAGAGTTGAGATGGAGATGTTAATTGTTTTCGAGTTGAGACGAAGTGCGAGAGATAGAGTCGAGGTAGTGATTGAGAGTCACTATATAGAGGATTAAGCTAGAGTGACGATTAGATTAATGACGAGTGATGATCCGTGTTAATGTGTTAACTTTGTGAGTTATTTGTTTGACGTTTATGTGATTTACTTGTTACGTGCGCACTTATTTTTGAGTCGTTGTGATTTTTGAATAAATAGCATACATGATTTTAATTACCACCACACATTCCTACACACTCACTCCTTTTATTATTTTAATCTTTCACACATGTGTGATTAGACATGTGGCCAAGTGGGGAGACAAAGTACTATTTGGGCATTTAATGAGCATTTAATGCTTTCTAGATTAGAGTGTAAGATTAGTGATTAAAACAAAGGATTTTCTCACTCTTTCCGTCACTCTCATCATTCCCGGCCATTCACCTTCTTCTCTCTCCCTCACGCCATTCCCTCTCTCCTCCATTGGAGACTAAGCTCAAAGCTTCACAAGTCATAACTACTGTGATAGAATCCTCCGCTAAATCTAGCCTTAAACACTTTCTCCTCCTGTTTCAAGAAGATTAGTGGAGTTTAAAACTTGAAGAATAGAGAGAAGACGTCCTTTTTGTTGAAACTATTTGAGTAAGTGTTCTGATCTTTTCGATCTAGGCTTGTTGTGAGATATATATGTGTGTGTGATGTATGTGTGTAAAGGATGTTTTAAGCATGAGAAATTCCCCCTCCTCCTTTTTCTTCACTTTCGAAAATTTGGGTACATGCCCTTTAAAAATCGTTCTTTTCTTAGATCGAGATGAGAAATATGTCATATGCGATGATTTGAAGTGATTAAGGTGTGTTTTGCAAACCTGAGTCTTGAGATATGAGTTTTTACAAAATTTAGTTTGATATAAGAATTTGGAAAAAATATGTAAGTGATGTCTTGCATGATGATTTGATGATGAGTAAGAACTTGTGATAGGATTAACGTGATTTTGATGATTTTAGAGTTTGTAGAGTTCGTGAGTTGGTTATGATGCCGCATGATAAGTATTGTGATGTTTGGAAGTGTTTGACAAATTTTTGAGAATGAAAAAGTTGATGAGTTTTCGAGTTGCTCTTGATTGCACTGTTCTGCCTTGAGTCTTGTTCTACTCTGCCGAGTTGTGATTTCGCTGCTCCGAACCGAGAAATCATTTCCCCACTGGTATGCCAGAGAAGTCATTTCCCCGCTGTAATGACAGCGAGTTCATTTCCCCGCTGCCCTGCTAGCGAGTTCATTTCTCTGCTGACGATCGATTCCTCTGACGATCGATTCCTCTGGTGATACGATCCTTGCCGATCGATCGAACAGAACGCACGCGGAAGACTGAACTTGAACGGAAAGGATGGAAATCCCAAAACCTCTGAATCTAACCCACGGAATGATTTAGGCGAACGGATCCCTAAACCCCAACGTGAAAGTTGACGCAGCAACTCGGGGACGCTGAATGACACCCGACGAGGGTTGGTTGACTCGCCGTTACGTCGATAATTGAATTCGTCTTGGAATAATCAAGAGGAATTCGAAATTCTCAAGAGAGAAGTAAAACTCACAATTTTATTGATCAAAGTAGGCTGAAAATTCGTCCAACACATAGAAGCCTTATATAGGCAAAGGCTAAACCTAATCTAATAAGGAAACAACTTAAAAACAAGCCCTAATAAGCCAAACAAGGCCCTTACTAAATAAATCCGAAAATAACAAGGCCCTATAACTCATGGGCTGCGAAAATAACAAAGTTAAACTAAATAAAAGAAGTCTTCAAAATAAATCACATCTTCAAGCTTCGGCCCACTCGCATGTAATGATATTAATTAGACTTGGGCCGACTCCACCATCTCCAATGGGTTTCTTCATCAACTCTTGAGCCCACACTTCTTGAACTAAGCTCATCAAGCTCTCCTTGAACTTCTTGGCTCGTGCTCTTGTAACCGGACCAACAGGAACATGCACCGGGTCTTGCACCAACGAACCTTGGGCTGCATCATCTGGCTAGTGATTCCCTTGGTATGATTATGTTTTTATTAATTATGTTTATGTTTTATTTCAATATGTCTGGCTAGTTTCGCTTAGCTGATTCTAGGGATTGTAAATAGTTGATTGAATTTATGTGATTTATTTGTTAATACCTTTGTGTCTTCCAGTTTATGATTCATAATTTCTGGTGCTTAATTTCTTGTGAATTATCTGATCAAAAGTTTGCATGTTTAGCTATTCAGTTTGAGACCTAGCGGAGATAACTGTTTAGCTAATTCAGGAATGTATGATATGATCTTAACCTTGAGACCTAGCGGAGATAGGTGGATCATATGGAGCTATTCTTAGGAGCTTTTGGGAGTTAGTAGATTTTCTTGAGACCTAGCGGAGATAGAGAATTTACTAATCTACGATCGTTGCTGCTCTAGCGAGAGTGATTGATTAATTAAGTGATCTCTCATCATAACTGGATTAAACTGGTACATAGGATTAATAGATTAATTGCGTAGATTTAGTTAATGAATTTACTACCCTAGGATCAGTTGTTTTTAATATTTGATTTTTCTACGTGCTTTGATTTATTGCTATTTGCGTTTTAGTTTAAGTCAATCAAACCTTCTTTTTATTCATTTGCATGTCTACTGTTATAGTCTGTTTAGGAGATAGCTAGAGTTATTTCGTTGTGTCAGTCCTTGTGGATACGATATTCGATTGTTGTTTATACTATAATTACACCGTGTTAGTTGCGGTATTTTATTGCTAATAAATTAGTGATCATGTTGGATTTGTATACTGAAAGTAAGAACGTTTTATACTTGTATACAATGTTTCCTAAGTTCACTATCTAATCTCCTATCTGATTGTGTTCATGATTGCATATGTATGTTCTCTATCTCTATATAAGTAGATTATATGGTGTATTGTAGATCACAGAAGACCATATAATTGGAATAACCTTAAGAGATATAAAACGATCACAGCCGAAATAACTCTAGGACAAGTTATTGGTTTAGGCTGCAGTATAGATGGAAGTAGTTTGTCTTGACTACTTGTCTATACTGGTACGTCATAACGTATTGATAGGACCACAGTGAGATGTATTCTTCTGTCTGACTTAAGTGAAGAATCAAGATCTCGCTGACTTAATAAAATCTTAATACTAATAAGTTTTCAAATATATATGTTAATTCGTATATCACTTTGACTTACTATGGGTGAGAGTTATATAGTAACTTGAGTACTCTGTATCTTGGGTGATAGCTGTTAATATATGATATTTGATTATTTGTATTAGTAACCGTATCCGTATAGGATAATGACATCCCCTTAAGGAGCTCAATAAGGTTTATTGCGTTAAACCCTGCAGGTTGATTAAGTTCAGGCGCAATAATAAGGTTTGAGTGGTACTGCTTAAGGATTATAAAGAGATTAATTAAATGAAGCTGTCAGAGCTCTAATTAATTAATGGATGTCGGATATTTTAAATACGGAGATTTAATAAGTCTAAATACAAGCCCCGACTCATCACCGAAAATAAAGGGATAAGTCAATATCGGTTCTCTAGTGGAATGAACCGATATTTATAAATTAATTATGGTCTGGGCTGACCATAGATAAATTAATTTATTTGTGGCCCATCTTTATTCCTTGTATCTGGTCCCTGGACTGGCCCAAAGTCTCCTAGCCCTAGAAGAAGAGAAAAACGTGATACGATCCTTTCCGATCGATCGAACACAACGCACGCGGAAGACTGAACTTGAACGGAAAGGATGGAATCCCAAAACCTCTGAATCTAACCCACGGAATGATATAGGCGACTGAATGCCCTATACCCCAACGTGCAGTTGACGCAGCAACTCGGGGACGCTGAATGACACCCGACGAGGGTTGGTTGACTCGCCGTTACGTCGATAATTGAATTCGTCTTGGAATAATCAAGAGGAATTCGAAATTCTCAAGAGAGAAAATAAAACTCACAAGTTTATTGATAAAAGTAGGTAATTTTCGTCCAACATGTAGCAGCCATATATATAGGCAAAACTAAACCTAGTCTAATAAGGAAATAACTTAAAAACAAGCCCTAATAGGCCAAACAAGGCCCTTACTTTAAAAATCCGAAAATAACAAGCCCTTTAAACTAATGGGCTGCGAAAAATAACAATACTGAAATAAATAAATGAAGTCTTCAAAATAAATCAAATCTTCAAGCTTCGGCCCACTCGCATGTAATGAGATTAATTAGACTTGGACCGACTCCACCATCTCCAATGGGTTTCTTCATCAACTCTTGAGCCCACACTTCTTGAACTAAGCTCATCAAGCTCTCCTTGAACTTCTTGGCTCGTGTTCTTGTAACCGGACCAACAGGGACATGCACCGGGTCTTGCACCAACGAACCTTGGGCTGCATCATTCCCCTCCTCTTGAAGAGGATTTGTCCTCAAATCCAAAGCATCACCTACATCAAAAGGACTCAAATCAGTCACATTAAAAGAAGCACTCACATTATACTCACCTGGTAAGTCCAACTTGTAGGCATTGTCATTGATGCGCTCCAACACTTGAAATGGCCCGTCGCCTCTAGGAAGTAACTTGGATCTCCACTGCAATGGAAACCTTTCCTTGCGCATGTGCAGCCATACCCAATCACCGGGCTCAAACACTACTTTGCGACGTCCTTGGTTGGCTCGCTCGGCATACTGCTTTGTGCGCCTCTCAATATTCATCCTTGCCTTCTCATGAATCTGCTTCACAAAATCAGCTTTTTTCTTGCCATCAAGGTTAGTATACTCATGCTCAGGTAAGGGAGATAAATCCAATGGAGTCAAAGGATTAAATCCATACACAATCTCAAATGGCGAAAATTGAGTAGCAGAATGAACAGAACGATTATAAGCAAACTCAACATGAGGCAAACAATCTTCCCAAGACTTAATGTTCTTCTTGATAATAGCTCTAAGCAAAGTAGACAAAGTCCTATTCACTACCTCTGTTTGACCATCAGTTTGTGGATGACAAGTAGTAGAAAACAAAAGTTTAGTACCCAACTTACACCACAAAGTCTTCCAAAAGTAGCTCAAGAACTTCGAATCCCTATCAGAAACAATAGTCCTAGGCATGCCATGCAATCTAACAATCTCTCTAAAGAATAGATCAGCTACATGAGATGCATCATCAGATTTATGACATGGAATAAAATGTGCCATCTTAGAAAATCGATCAACAACCACAAAGATGGAATCTCGACCACGCTTAGTCCTAGGCAAACCTAACACAAAATCCATAGAAATATCAATCCAAGGTGCTGTAGGAATAGGCAATGGTGTATACAATCCATGGGAACTCACCCTAGACTTAGCTTGTTTACATGTAACACATCGACCACAAATTCTCTCAACATCACGTTTCATATGAGGCCAAAAGAAATGCTCATGCAGAACAGCTAAAGTCTTAGCAATGCCAAAATGTCCCATCAAACCCCCACCATGAGACTCAAGCATTAACAACTCACGTAAAGAACATTTAGGAACACATAACTTATTCTTCCTAAAAAGATAGTCATCATGCCTAAAATACTCTCCACTAGCAGCTCTCGCACATGCTATATAAATCTCACCAAAATCATCATCATGCTCATATAAACTCTTGATACACTCAAAACCAAGCAACTTAGCATCTAAGGTAGAGATCAAGGCATACCTCCGAGAAAGTGCATCAGCCACCACATTCTCTTTACCTTGCTTGTATTTGATGACGTAGGGAAACGTCTCAATGAACTCCATCCACCTCGCATGCCGCTTGTTCAACTTGTGCTGCCCCTTCAAGTGTTTCAACGACTCGTGATCCGTGTGAATGACGAACTCATTGGGCCACAAGTAGTGCTGCCACGTTTGCAAAGATCTCACCAATGCGTACAGCTCCTTATCATACGTGGGATAACTCAACGTCGCCCCGTTGAGCTTCTCGCTGAAATACGCGATGGGTCGTCTCTCTTGCATTAACACTGCACCAATACCAACACCAGAAGCATCACATTCAATCTCAAAAGATTTGGAGAAATTAGGAAGAGATAATACCGGGGCGTGGGTCAACTTGTATTTCAACTGCTGAAATGCCTCCTCTTGCGCCTTGCCCCACTTAAACTCCACATTCTTCTTGATGACTTCCGTCAATGGTGCCGCAACACTGCTAAAATGAGGCACGAATCGCCTATAGAAGCTAGCAAGTCCATGAAAGCTTCGAACTGCTGCAACGTTCGTCGGCGTTGGCCACTCTTGGATAGCTCGTATCTTCTCGTCATCAACCTGTACACCCTGCGCACTAACAACAAAACCAAGAAACACAAGCTTGTCCGTACCGAAAATGCACTTCTTAAGGTTAGCAAACAACTTTTCCTTGCGAAGCACATTCATAACAGACCTCAAATGTTCAACATGCTCATCATGATTCTGGCTATAAATGAGGATATCATCAAAGTAGACAACAACAAATCTGCCAATGAAAGCTCGCAAAACATGATTCATAAGACGCATGAACGTACTAGGCGCATTAGTCAAACCAAAAGGCATAACTAACCACTCATACAAACCAAGTTTTGTCTTAAAAGCAGTTTTCCATTCATCACCTTCCTTAATCCTAATCTGATGGTATCCACTACGCAAATCGATCTTAGAAAAGACACAAGAACCATGCAACTCATCTGGCATATCATCTAAACGAGGGATAGGATGGCGATACTTTACCGTGATGTTATTGATGGCTCGGCAATCACAGCACATCCTCAAGGACGAGTCCTTCTTTGGTACAAGTAGAACGGGTACCGCACAAGGACTCAAACTCTCCCTCACATGCCCTTTGGCCAATTACTCGCCAATTTACCTCTCCAACTCCTTTGTCTCCTCCGGATTGGTTCGGTAAGCTGATCGGTTCGGCAGTGTAGCATCGGGCACAAAGTCAATCTGATGCTCAATCCCTCGAATTGGTGGTAAACCGGCAGGTGTATCGTCGGGAAAAACATCATCAAACTCCTGCAAAACAGAACGAATAGAAGGGGGTAGAGAAGAGAGATCGTTAGTAATAACCAAGTTCTCCTGATATCGCAACAGCATGATCGGCCTCTCCTCCTGTACACACCACTTCAAATCACTAGACCTAGCAAGAAAGGACTTATGAATCAACCCATTCTCCTTCTTCTCCACGGGCTGCTCCTTTGACTTCACCTTGTCCGCCTCCTTTTGCAGTTGCACTTGATCCTCATAAACTTGTTTAGGAGTAAGAGGAACAAGTGACACCTTTTTCTGCTTGTATTCAAATGAATATTTGTTGGTGAAGCCATCATGAATAACACGGCGATCAAACTGCCACGGTCGCCCCAACAGGATGTGGCTCGCTTGCATAGGGATCACATCACACACAACCTCATCCTCATACTTCCCAATGCGAAACGGAACCTTCACTTGCTTCGTCACTTTGATGACGCCTGTCTCATTCAGCCACTGCAAACGATACGGCTTGGAATGCTTCTCCGTGGTCAGCCCCAATCTCTCAACCATGGCTCTACTAGCCACATTCGTGCAACTCCCGCCATCAATGATCACACTACATACCTTGTCTTGAACAAGACATCTCGTGTGAAAGAGGTTCTCCCGCTGCTCTCGCTCATTGGGTTGAGTTTGGACACTCAATGCTCTCCTAGCTACAAAAAGCTGTCCATTGGGCGCGAAAATCTTCTCACACTCCTCCTCATCATCGGTATCATCTACACCCTCCAATTTCGGCATATCAGGATCGGTCTCATCACCATCCGTCACGACTTCGCCGTCATCTCTCATGATCATAATTCTCCTGTTCGGGCAGTCACTCATAATATGCCCGAAGCCTTGGCACTTGAAGCACTTCTTATCTCGATTTCGACCATCGGAAACGGCCGGAATGCCCTGATTTGCTGCACCGGATCCCTCGGGTCGGGACCTAACGAACGGCTTCTTCTCCTCTCTCGGCGGTGCCTCATTTTTCCATTGATTCCCTTTTGACGAGGAACCATTAGAAACTGGTTGCGATTGCCTCCAATTGCCCTGATTCTGGCGCTGGTTGCTGCTGTTGTTACCCCTCCTCTTGAGTTGATTCTCGATCTTGATGGCCATGTGAACAATGTCCTCCAACTCAACGTAGTGCTGCAACTCCACCTTATCACGAATATCCCAATGCAAACCAGTCAAGAATCTCGCCATGGTCGCCTCTCGCTCCTCCGCCACATTGGCTCGAATCATGGCAACCTCCATCTCCTTATAATACTCATCCACACTGCGACTGCCTTGCCTCAAAGTCTGCAACTTGTTGAAAAGCTCGCGGTTGTAACCATCATCTCCTGCCAAGTCTGAATAGGCGGCTCACTGTTTCTCCTCCTACTCGTCACCATCTGATCCCACCAAACAAGTGCATAATCGGAGAACTCAATTGCTGCCAACTTCACCTTCTTGAGCTCTGAATAGTTGTGGCAATCGAACATAAGCTCCACCTTTCTCTCCCAATCAAGATACAATTCTGGGTCATTCTTCCCTTGGAAGGGAGGAACGTTCATCTTGATGTTGCCCAGATTGTTATCTTGCCACGTTCTGCCGCCGTCGTCCTCATCCTCAAATCCTGTATCATCTACATGCTCCTCATACGAACGGTGGAATCGACCTCCTCCACCACCACGGCCTCCTCGCCCGCTTTGGCCTCCTCGTGTGAAATTGGTCTCTCGAGAATGAGACTGCTCCATCAGTTCGATCTTGTCGTACACTCCCTCAATTTCTGAGTGTAGCATTTTGCCAAATTCTGAGCGAAGTGCCTCCACTACGAGTTTTAATTGTGGATACAACAGGGCTATCGCTCAAATCCGCACCCTGTTCATCTTTCTTAGACATAGTGACAAAGACAGAAAACAAGAAACGGTTAGTGAAACAAAATAAAAGGACCTCACCTGATACGACGATCCTTGCCGATCGATCGAACAGAACGCACGCGGAAGACTGAACTTGAACGGAAAGGATGGAAATCCCAAAACCTCTGAATCTAACCCACGGAATGATTTAGGCGAACGGATCCCTAAACCCCAACGTGAAAGTTGACGCAGCAACTCGGGGACGCTGAATGACACCCGACGAGGGTTGGTTGACTCGCCGTTACGTCGATAATTGAATTCGTCTTGGAATAATCAAGAGGAATTCGAAATTCTCAAGAGAGAAGTAAAACTCACAATTTTATTGATCAAAAAAGTAGGTGAAAATTCGTCCAACACATAGAAGCCTTATATAGGCAAAGGCTAAACCTAATCTAATAAGGAAACAACTTAAAAACAAGCCCTAATAAGCCAAACAAGGCCCTTACTAAATAAATCCGAAAATAACAAGGCCCTATAACTCATGGGCTGCGAAAATAACAAAGTTAAACTAAATAAAAGAAGTCTTCAAAATAAATCACATCTTCAAGCTTCGGCCCACTCGCATGTAATGATATTAATTAGACTTGGGCCGACTCCACCATCTCCAATGGGTTTCTTCATCAACTCTTGAGCCCACACTTCTTGAACTAAGCTCATCAAGCTCTCCTTGAACTTCTTGGCTCGTGCTCTTGTAACCGGACCAACAGGAACATGCACCGGGTCTTGCACCAACGAACCTTGGGCTGCATCATTCCCCTCCTCTTGAAGAGGATTTGTCCTCAAATCCAAAGCATCACCTACATCAAAAGGACTCAAATCAGTCACATTAAAAGAAGCACTCACATTATACTCACCTGGTAAGTCCAACTTGTAGGCATTGTCATTGATGCGCTCCAACACTTGAAATGGCCCGTCGCCTCTAGGAAGTAACTTGGATCTCCGCTGCAATGGAAACCTTTCCTTGCGCATGTGCAGCCATACCCAATCACCGGGCTCAAACACTACTTTGCGACGTCCTTGGTTGGCTCGCTCGGCATACTGCTTCGTGCGCCTCTCAATATTCAGCCGTGCCTTCTCATGAATCTGCTTCACAAAATCAGCCTTTTTCTTGCCATCAAGGTTAGTATACTCATGCTCAGGTAATGGAGATAAATCCAATGGAGTCAAAGGATTAAATCCATACACAATCTCAAATGGCGAAAATTGAGTAGCAGAATGAACAGAACGATTATAAGCAAACTCAACATGAGGCAAACAATCTTCCCAAGACTTAATGTTCTTCTTGATAATAGCTCTAAGCAAAGCAGACAAAGTCCTATTCACTACCTCTGTTTGACCATCAGTTTGTGGATGACAAGTAGTAGAAAACAAAAGTTTAGTACCCAACTTACACCACAAAGTCTTCCAAAAGTAACTCAAGAACTTCGAATCCCTGTCAGAAACAATAGTCCTAGGCATGCCATGCAATCTAACAATCTCTCTAAAGAATAGATCAGCTACATGAGATGCATCATCAGATTTATGACACGGAATAAAATGTGCCATCTTTGAAAATCGATCAACAACCACAAAGATGGAATCTCGACCACGCTTAGTGCTAGGCAAACCTAACACAAAATCCATAGAAATATCAATCCAAGGTGCTGTAGGAATAGGCAATGGTGTATACAATCCATGGGAACTCACCCTAGACTTAGCTTGTTTACATGTAACACATCGACCACAAATTCTCTCAACATCACGTTTCATATGAGGCCAAAAGAAATGCTCATGCAGAACAACTAAAGTCTTAGCAATACCAAAATGTCCCATCAATCCCCCACCATGAGATTCAAGCAATAACAACTCACGTAAAGAACATTTAGGAACACATAACTTATTCTTCCTAAAAAGATAGTCATCATGCCTAAAATACTCTCCACTAGCAGCTCTCGCACATGCTATATAAATCTCACCAAAATCATCATCATGCTCATACAAACTCTTGATACACTCAAAACCAAGCAACTTAGCATCTAAGGTAGATATCAAGGCATACCTCCGAGAAAGTGCGTCAGCCACCACATTCTCTTTACCTTGCTTGTATTTGATGACGTAGGGAAACGTCTCAATGAACTCCATCCACCTCGCATGCCGCTTGTTCAACTTGTGCTGCCCCTTCAAGTGTTTCAACGACTCGTGATCCGTGTGAATGACGAACTCATTGGGCCACAAGTAGTGCTGCCACGTTTGCAAAGCTCTCACCAATGCGTACAGCTCCTTATCATACGTGGGATAACTCAACGTCGCCCCGTTTAGCTTCTCGCTGAAGTACGCAATGGGTCGTCTCTCTTGCATCAACACTGCACCAATACGCAGAAGCATCACATTCAATCTCAAAAGATTTGGAAAAATTAGGAAGAGATAATACCGGGGCGTGGGTCAATTTGTATTTCAACTGCTGAAATGCATCCTCTTGCGCCTTGCCCCACTTAAACTCCACATTCTTCTTGATGACTTCCGTCAAAGGTGCAGCAACACTGCTAAAATGAGGCACGAATCACCTATAGAAGCTAGCAAGTCCATGAAAGCTTCGAACTGTTGCAACGTTCGTCGGCGTTGGCCACTCTTGGATAGCTCGTATCTTCTCCTCATCAACCTGTACACCCTGGATTTATATGGATGTGTGTAATTCTCCTGTTCGGGCAGTCACTTAGAATATGCCCGAAGCCTTGGCACTTGAAGCACTTCTTATCTCGATTTCGACCATCAGAAACGGCCGGACTGCCCTGATTTGCTGCACCGGATCCCTCGGGTCGGGACCTAACGAACGGCTTCTTCTCCTCTCTCGGCGGTGCCTCCTTTTTCCATTGATTCCCTTTTGACGAGGAACCATTAGAAACTGGTTGCGATTGCCTCCAATTGCCCTGATTCTGGCGCTGGCTGCTGCTGTTGTTGCCCCTCCTCTTGAGTTGATTCTCGATCTTGATGGCCATGTGAACCATGTCCTCCAACTCAACGTAGTGCTGCAACTCCACCTTATCACGAATATCCCAATGCAAACCAGTCAAGAATCTAGCCATGGTCGCCTCTCGCTCCTCCACCACATTCGCTCGAATCATGGCAACCTCGATCTCCTTATAATACTCATCCACACTCCGACTGCCTTGCCTCAAAGTCTGCAACTTGTTGAAAAGCTCGCGGTAGTAATGATTCGGCACAAAATGCTTCCTCATCACAGCCTTCATCTCCTGCCAAGTCTGAATAGGTGGCTCACTGTTTCTCCTCCTACTCGTCACCATCTGATCCCACCAAACAAGTGCATAATCGGAGAACTCAATTGCTGCCAACTTTACCTTCTTGAGCTCTGAATAGTTGTGGCAATCGAACATAAGCTCCACCTTTCTCTCCCAATCAAGATACAATTCTGGGTCATTCTTCCCTTGGAAGGGAGGAACGTTCATCTTGATGTTGCCCAGATTGTTATCTTGCCACGTTCTGCCGCCCTCATCCTCTTCGTCAAATCCTGTATCATCTACATGCTCCTCATACTGACGGTGGAATCGACCTCCTCCACCACCACGGCCTCCTCGCCCGCGTCGTCCTCCTCGTGTGAAAGTGGTCTCTCGAGAATGAGACTGCTCCATCAGCTCGATCTTGTCGTACACTCCCTCGATTTCTGAGTGTAGCATCTTGCCAAATTCTGAGCGAAGTGCCTCCACCACAAGTTTTAACTGTGGATCCATAACGGGGCTATCGCTCAAATCCGCACCCTGTTCATCTTTCTTAGACATAGTGACAAAGAAAACAAGAAACGGTTAGTGAAACAAAATAAAAGGACCTCACCACCTCACAAACACTCGTGTATCACTCAAGATGAAATCACTCAGCGCTCGTGTATCACACAATTCAACGGCTTTTTTCACTCTAATAATCTCACTCTCTCGTGCCTTTTTCCACTCAATTTCTCTCTCAAGGAATCAAATTCCCTCAATCTACCAACTGAACTCAAAAACCAACTGCACCAACGAGATTGCCAAACTGTCTCAACGAGAGCACTCAATGAAACGTCCCACAAGAGACCACATCAACAACACTAAACGGATACGAAAAGGTGGGAAACCCCCAACGAAAACGAAAACTACCAGAAACGCAGACTGAACAACCCAAAAAGTACTGCGCAGAAACAGGCTCAAAACGCTCTATTCTACCCAAGGATTTCAGAAAACACAACGAGAAATAATCGAAAACTGGAAAAAAGTGTACGTCGAAACTGTCCCGAAAGGCTCTATACTACCCAAGGACTCCAGAAAACACAACGAGAAATAAGCAAAAACTGGGAAAAAAGTACGCAGAAACTGCCCCAAAAGGATCTATACGATGCCAGTGAACTATGGGAACAAGATGCTGTAAGAAAATTTTCGGAAATTCTAACAGACTATAGGTTCTGAGAAAAAAGAAAATTCAAGAACCAAACGAAAATTATGACGTATGGATTTATATGGATGTGTGTAAGTCGTATGATGATGGATGTGTATAAGCGTGTATGTTTATGAGTAAATCAGACCACGCAGATAACTGAATTCAAAAGATATTATGGTATTGAAATCACAGCAGAAGAAAATCAGACGCAGAAAACGGAACAGAAAACTCGGACGTAGAGAACCCTAAAAACGCAGAAAACGGAAACCCTAAAATTCTACCCTTGACACAGAAACGAAAACGAAACCTGGATACGAAACGCGGCTCTGGTGCCAAATGATACGATCCTTGCCGATCGATCGAACAGAACGCACGCGGAAGACTGAACTTGAACGGAAAGGATGGAAATCCCAAAACCTCTGAATCTAACCCACGGAATGATTTAGGCGAACGGATCCCTAAACCCCAACGTGAAAGTTGACGCAGCAACTCGGGGACGCTGAATGACACCCGACGAGGGTTGGTTGACTCGCCGTTACGTCGATAATTGAATTCGTCTTGGAATAATCAAGAGGAATTCGAAATTCTCAAGAGAGAAGTAAAACTCATAATTTTACTGATCAAAAAAGTAGGTGAAAATTCGTCCAACACATAGAAGCCTTATATAGGCAAAGTGATATGATCCTTGCCGATCAATCGAACACCACGCAAACGGAAGACTTGAAAAACGAACAGAAGATGGAATCCCAAAACCTCTGAATCTAACCCACGAAATGATTTAGGCGAACGAATCCCTAAACCCCAACGTGAAGTTGACGCAGCAACTCGGGGACGCTGAATGACACCCGACGAGGGTTGGTTGATCTCGCCGTTACGTCGATAAATTGAATTCGTCTTGGAAAAATCAAGAAGAATTCGAAACTCTCAAGAGAGAATAAAAACTCACAATTTGATTAAAGGTAGGCTGAAAATTCGTCCAACACATAGTAGCCTTATATATAGGCACAACTAAACCTAGTCTAATAAGGAAACAACTTAAAAACAAGCCCTAATAGGCCAAACAAGGCCCTTACTTTAAAAATCCGAAAATTAACAAGGCCCTAACTAATGGGCTGCGAAATAAAGCTAAGTAAATAAAAATTGAAGTCTTTCACACTTCGGCCCACTCGCACGTAATAAGATTAATCAAACACGGGCTCAATTCGCCAACTCCACAATCTCCAATTGGCTTCTTGATCAACTCTTGCTTCCAAACTTCTTCAACTAAGATCATCAAGCTCTCCTTGAACTTCTTGGCTCGAGCTCTTGTAACTGGACCAACAGGAACATGCACCGGGTCTTGCACCAACGAACCTTGGGCTGCATCATTCAAGGAAACAACTTAAAAACAAGCCCTAATAAGCCAAACAAGGCCCTTACTAAATAAATCCGAAAATAACAAGGCCCAATAACTCATGGGCTGCGAAAATAACAAAGTTAAACTGAATAAAAGAAGTCTTCAAAATAAATCACATCTTCAAGCTTCGGCCCACTCGCATGTAATGATATTAATTAGACTTGGGCCGACTCCACCATCTCCAATGGGTTTCTTCATCAACTCTTGAGCCCACACTTCTTGAACTAAGCTCATCAAGCTCTCCTTGAACTTCTTGGCTCGTGCTCTTGTAACCGGACCAACAGGAACATGCACCGGGTCTTGCACCAACGAACCTTGGGCTGCATCATCACCGCCTCACAAACACTCGTGTATCACTCAAGATGAAATCACTCAGCGCTCGTGTATCACACAATTCAACGGCTTTTTTTTTCACTCTAATAATCTCACTCTCTCGTGCCTTTTTCCGCTCAATTTCTCTCTCAAGGAATCAAATTCCCTCAATCTACCAACTGAACGCAAAAACCAACTGCACCAACGAGCTTGCCAAACTGTCTCAACGAGAGCACTCAACGAAACGTCCCACAAGAGACCACACCAACAACACTAAACGGACACGAAAAGGGTGGGAAACCTCCAAACGAAAACGAAGACAATCAGAAACGCAGACTGAACAACCCAAAAAGTACTGCGCAGAAATAAGCTCAAAACGCTCTATACTACCCAAGGATTCCAGAAAACACAACGAGAAGTAAACGAAAACCGGAAAAAGTGTACGCAGAAACTGTCCCGAAAGGCTCTATACTACCCAAGGACTCCAGAAAACACAACGAGAATTAAACAAAAAATCGGAAAAAAAGTACGCAGAAACTGCCTCAAAAGCTCTATACGATGCCAGTGAAACTGTAGGAACAAGATGCTGCAAGAAAATTTTCGGAAATTCTATACTCGTTTTTTTTTTTTTTTTTTTTTTTTTTTTTTTTTTTTTCAACCCTAACAGACGACTATAGGTTCTGAAAAAAAAAGAAAATCAAGAACCAAACGAAAATATGACGTATGGATTTATATGGATGTGTGTAAGTCGTATGATGATAGATGTGTATAAGCGTGTATGTTTATGAGTAATTCAGACCACGCAGATATTATGGTATTTGAGGCCAATCTTTATTCCTTGTATCTGGTCCCTGGACTGGCCCAAAGTCTCCTAGCCCTAGAAGAAGAGAAAAACGTGATACGATCCTTGCCGATCGATCGAACACAACGCACGCGGAAGACTGAACTTGAACGGAAAGGATGGAATCCCAAAACCTCTGAATCTAACCCACGGAATGATATAGGCGACTGAATGCCCTATACCCCAACGTGCAGTTGACGCAGCAACTCGGGGACGCTGAATGACACCCGACGAGGGTTGGTTGACTCGCCGTTACGTCGATAATTGAATTCGTCTTGGAATAATCAAGAGGAATTCGAAATTCTCAAGAGAGAAAATAAAACTCACAAGTTTATTGATAAAAGTAGGTAATTTTCGTCCAACATGTAGCAGCCATATATATATATAGGCAAAACTAAACCTAGTCTAATAAGGAAATAACTTAAAAACAAGCCCTAATAGGCCAAACAAGGCCCTTACTTTAAAAATCCGAAAATAACAAGCCCTTTAAACTAATGGGCTGCGAAAAATAACAATACTGAAATAAATAAATGAAGTCTTCAAAATAAATCAAATCTTCAAGCTTCGGCCCACTCGCATGTAATGAGATTAATTAGACTTGGACCGACTCCACCATCTCCAATGGGTTTCTTCATCAACTCTTGAGCCCACACTTCTTGAACTAAGCTCATCAAGCTCTCCTTGAACTTCTTGGCTCGTGTTCTTGTAACCGGACCAACAGGGACATGCACCGGGTCTTGCACCAACGAACCTTGGGCTGCATCAAAACGCCTCCTACACTAATTATGTACCTATACGTATTTATTTTATTATAAATACAGCTGTCAGCTCTCAGGAAAACACACTGATAAAATTAGGGTTTTGAGAGCTGTGTGGGGCGCAGAAAATCGAGTGGAGCATTCTCTCTTGGGACTTTCATAGAACGTTGTCCATCCAACGGTGAAAGCTGAGAGGAATACAGTTCAGAAGATCTGAGCTGGAGTCAGATTTTCGCAGGAAATCAAGTTCTGGCAGTCTCCGAAGAACAGCCATAACTTCCTCTACAGAAGTCCGATTGAGGTGAAACAGACGTCCACGGAAATCTCTTTCGATGACGAAGAAGTCGTATTTCTGCACAAAATACGATTGGAGGTCGTTTGAGGGGTCAACCAGAGCGTTGAAGTTGGCTGACCTGTTCAGCGACGGATTGACGAATTGTAACACCCCGTACTTTTCCCTATGTTGAGAAATAGTGTCTTAACACTAATGAGAGTACTGAGATGTCGAAATACGAGACTTTTTTTTTATGAGCAGATAAGACAGATTGTCTTTAAATAGAGTTATGAGGGAATAAACCAATGATAGAGTTAGAGTGAAGAGATTCGAGAAATGAGTTGAGATAGAGATGCGGATTGATTTGAGCTGAGATTTTATTTTATTTCCAACTACTGGGAATAGAGTTACCGGATACCGAGTTATCAGAGATTGACTGTCCTATTAAGAAAATAGGAATAATGAGTCTAACATAGAGTCGAGGAAGAAAGAGTGAGAACTTTGATGAAAAGAGTCGGACAGAGAGACGTCTAGTTTGTTTGTGTTTGCCGACTGCTTTGATGCGACGTTATGTGAGTTTACGTGACTGATTGATTATGTGATTTCTGTTACGTGTGTCTTTATGACCAAGTTATTATGATTTTTATTTGAGACTTTAGCACTTGGAATTTTGATTAAGTTTCCAAAGCAAGTGCGGTTTATTTTTACCGAGAAATTGAATGATGCCGGTTTATGGAAATTTTTCCAAGCTTAATATTTTTTTTCAAATTATTTTTTTCTACGATGAGGAATATTATAATTGGGTGAGTGCACTAATATTAGTGCTATAATTATTTTATTTTGGTCACATGAATAATTATGTTATGGTATTTTATTAATGAGTGACATTTTCATAGTTATTGTGATTATTATTTAATCACCTTTCTCACTTTATTTCTTTAATTTCCCTACCATGTGACTAAATACCACAATTTACCAAGTGAATTAATTGAGAGAGTAGAGATTGAGAGAGTAGAGATTGAGAGTGTAGAGATTAGAGAGAGAGAATCAAGCATTAATTGCATATATTTGCCAAATCTCTCAAAGATTAGCCAAATCCTTCTATATCTTGCAAAGGATTTTCCTCTCTCTTCTCCACCCCATTTTCGACCACCTCTCTCCCTCACTCCTCCAATTCGGCACTCTCTCTCTCCCCTTCATCTCTCATCTTCCTCCATTAACATCCATGGTAGAACCTTCCGAAGCTTCCAAAAATTATACAAAACACATCAATCCACTCCAAAATCTTGCCTAAACACCTTCAATCTCCTTGGATTCAAGAAGATCATTGAAGATTGCTTCCAAGGCTAGAAAGAGAAAGTGTGATTGTTGGTGTAAAGTTGGGTAAGTGATGTATATAAATTCATAGATATGACTTGTATGAGGTTGTATGTGAGTATTCTTGAAAGATTGAAGCAAGAAAATCACCCTTTTCCTTTCTCCAAAATTTTCGATCAAATGGGTCTTCAACCCTTCAAAAAATTTTATTCTTCTTTCCTTGATTTGGGGTGAGAAATGTGATCTATGTGATGTTTGGTGATGATTGATGTGTGTTTTAAAAAGCTATGCTTTGAGATGTAAAAATCGGATGAGTTTAGTTTACCCCAATTTGGGAATTTTTGAGTTGATGATTAAAATGATGAATTGATGATGAACCATGAGATGTATATGATGATGATTGATGATGCAGTTCAGAGTAGAGGTCAGGATGCGGAGCAAAGCCGAATTTCAGAGGCTGCACAGAGTGAAGATCCGGTGCACGTGCCCGTTGGTCCAGTGACGAGAGCTAGGGCCAGGACGTTCAAGGCCAATTTAATGACATTGGTGGAGGAAATCTGGAGGTAGGAGCTGAAAAGGCCAATTGGAGAAGGACCGACGGATCAGAGTTCAAAGGTGGTAAACCTTATTGCTTACCGAGTTGAACCACCAGAGAAGTCTCGATTCCTCTGGCTTTGCCAGAACAGCGAAATCATGCCGCCCAGAGAAGACTCGATCCCTCTGGCCTTGCCAGAGCAGCGGAATCGTTACCCCCGGGAAGAAGCGACTGGGCAGAGAACTCACGTTGAGTCTGCCCGAGCAGAGAACTCAAGTGGAGTCTGCCCGAGCAGAGAACTCAAGTGGAATCTGCCCGAGCAGAGAACTCACGTTGAGTCTGCCAGAGCAGAGAACTCAAGTGGAGTCTGCCCGAGCAGAGAACTCAAGTGGAGTCTGCCCGAGCAGAGAAACCCGCCAGAGAAGACTTGATTCCTCTGGCCTTGCCAGAGCAGACTCGTTTCCAATGCGTTTTTTTCAGAGGAGTCCTCGCTGGGGTTTCTTTTGACTTGTTGAACAAGTTCCGTTATTTCTTTAATTTCTGTTTATTTCCTTGTTACGTAGGGTTTCCCGTTCCCTCTAAATAGGGCTGTTATGTGTTTGAAAAGTTAGACAATTTTTGATAAAATATAACAGTGAGTTTAATTCTCTCTCAAGTTTCGAATTCTTCTTGATAAACAAGGATTCACCTATCGACGAATCGACGAGTTTCTTCATCCCTCGCCGTGTGTCATTCAGCGTCTCCGAGTTCTTGCGTCAAATGCACGTTGGGGTCTAGGGAATTATTCGCCTAGATCATTTCGTGGTTTAGATTCAGGGGTTTTGAGGCAATCCATCTTTATCTGTTCTTTTCTGTTTGTTACGTTCAATTTCAGTCTTCCGCGTATAAATCAAATAGATCGGAGTTTTCCTTATCTATTACGTTATTACTGTGTTTTTCCGGTGAAACTTCCATAATTCTCGGCAAAAGAGCATATCAATTGATGGAGTAAATTGAGTATATGATGTCAATTGATAATTTTGATATGAGTTAGTTTAATAAAATTAGGGATATGTGTATCTATGCTCTAATTTGTAAATGGATGGTTTATATGTGAGATAAATGGTAAAAAAAAATGATAGATCTATGAATGGGTTAAAGATTCATATGTGTCTATAAAATTTCAAAGAGTTTAGTTTAGTAAAAATTAGGACTTTTTGGTCTATGTGTTATTTAAGTGATTTGGCTTAAGATATATGTTTTAAGTATGATAGTAGTGTCTTTGTATCTTTGATTAAGTCTTTTATGGGCTAAGTAAAATTTTGACTTAGTTTAGTTTATATGAGTTTTTGAGTTCTCATATGATGTGAGGTTGATGCTTGGTAAAATGAGGTCTAATTGCTTTATAACCATTATGTGAATATTTGTCATGTTTTAATAAGAGTTTTATGTTGATACATGAGTTTTCATTTGAGTTAGACTACATGATAAAAAAAGGGAATCTATATGTGTAATGAGTTATATGATGAATGAGATCATGTTTGAATGATTGAGTAATTTTGAGCATGAAAATGAGAAGAGAATTTTAATGATGCGTTGAAACGTTTTCCTTGAGATTTGAGTTTATGATGTAAGAGAAGAGTCGAGATTGAGTATGATGAGTATTATGATGTACTTGAATGTTTTTGAATGCTATAAGTGTTTAAAATGAGCTTTGATGAGTTTGCCTTGAAGAAATGTTGAGTTGAGCATGTTTGCTTGTATGTATGATTTCGGAGTCATTTTTCATGATGCACTGACCTACTGTTTTCGAGGGGTTTTTGATACCCAAACACCATGAAAATTTTATGGTAAGTATATTTGAGAGTCTTGAGAACACCGGTAAAACTGCTACGTTCTGCCGAATTGTTCGGCGAGTAGCCAATAGAGTCACCTTTTCCAGTAGCTTTCCTTAGCATTCTGGAACCCAAATTTTTATGGTTGAGACCTGAGTGTCTTAGCTAAGTACCCACCAAAATTCAGACCTTTTTGACAACGTTTACTATTTTTCAAAAATCAAACTTTTCGGTTGCTAAAAACTGCCGAATATGGTAGACTGTAGTAAAACAGTCATATCTCCTAAAATACTTGGAGTTTTTGATCCTAATTTTTTTTAAATGAAACTAGACTCAAAGAGGTTTCTTTTGGTATAAGTTACGACTCCAGGGGAGTTCGGTACAGAGTCTGGTGAGGTTTTAAAGTTGAGTTAGTGCAGAGTGAAGTTTGTTTTTAACTTGTCTATGTGCATTTTTCATATGCTTAAGTGTTTATACTTGTTTATATGCTTGATTGCTATGAGTTTGAGCCAAGTTGAGAGTTAAGTCGATAATAGGACGTGTGAATCCTTAGAAGTTAAGTATACCTAGGGGTTGAGTTTAATGAGTAAATAGTCGTTGAGTGAAAAGTTATAGTTGAGATGAGATTGGAATTAGTAATGAGTTACTAATCGAGATTCATTTTATCACATGAACCTTCGATGACGATGACGATGTGATGATGATATATGAAGGCCCGAGCGAGACGAAGATGTAAGTCGCCTGATTTCTTTCCCGGTTTTGCGAAGGACTTCAAGTGGGCAATATTTTGAGATACATATATCATTCGAGCTATCTAAAATGATTTGATGATGTTATGAATTTGTCAAATGTCTTGAGATAAATGATATTTGAGAACTGTTTGACTTGCCAATTTTGATGTTGAGCTTGTATGTTACCCTCTACTGATGAGATGAAACGAATTCGGATCCTGCCACAAGCAGGGTTGTGTACACAGAGGTGACCGTGAGCCGTCTTCGGGTCGGCCGGTCACGGTGCTCGAGAAGGAGGCCTACTTCTCAGTACCTTTGATGATGATGAGTTGTAGATGTGGTGCATGCATGTTGAAATCTTTGACAGCTGTCATTCATTCATTTCTTTATGATGTTTATTAAAACTGCTTACACAGGTTCATTTACGCTAAATTTATTCATGTGTATTGCTGAGATGTGGCAAGTTTCAAACCTATAGCTCTAAGAGCACCTTTCATGTTTTTCGGCGTTTGCCCACTGAGTATTATGTACTCACGCCCTGCATGTATTTCTAAATGTGCAGACTAAGCGAGGAGCGAGATTGGACTGGTGCTGGTGGGGAATTGTTAGAGGATGTATTTACTTTATCGCATTTCCAATTTGACGATAAAGTCTTGATGATGGATATACTTAAATTTTCTGTTGAATTTAAGCAATGTACTCACGGTTATATGTCTTCATACATATAATCGATTCGCCTTTTGCTGCGACACTCTGCATATTATTCTTCCTTATGAAAAATAAGCTATACCCGTTTTGTTTTTGTTCGTGAAATTCCTGATGTTTAAAAAGTTATGACGACGTTGACGTTTTTACCCTTGGGTTCATTTATAATGTTTTCCTTAACACCTTTTGATGCGAGCTTCCGCTTAATGCTCGACCTATTCATCTTATCTTTTATTCTTTTAAAAATAGTCGTATCGATACTCGTACCCCGCTATTACTAGCGTCGGGAATCGGGCTGCGACACGAATTCTTAGGAATTCTTCAGGTATTTTCTAACTCCAACGTGCAGTTGTTAAATTCATAGGAGCATGTTAGGGATTAATCGTTGTATGATAAATTAATAATATTCCAAGAAACGATCTTCGGGTAAATCGAGTATTAATTCAGTTTAATATTCCTTCAATTGGTATCAAAGCCACATTAATTTCTCGGCTCTATTATTAATTTATGTACGATTAATAATGTGCGTTGTTTTTATCTGCTGTTGTTCTTCGTGGTCTGTTGATTCGTGGGATACGTCGTTTTGACGTTGTAATCGTTTTTTCACCAAGAGAAAATCCGTGGTTAGATTAGAATTTCAATTGTTTTGTTTTTCGGTTGTAATATGTAATTTATGGAAAACGAGATGAAGACGACGACGATCAGACCGGAATAACGGAGGACGGATTGGAGTTAAGATCCACGAAGGTAAGTTTGCGCCGGGAGGCGGCGTGCGCCGCAGGCGCGCCGGGCGGCATTTTCGCGCGTGCCCGTGCGCTGCTGCGCGCGCGCCTAGGGCTGCTGAAACTTACCAGGTGCCGTGTGTGAGGCGGCACAGACCAGGGCGAGGCGGGCAAGGCGGGGGCTGTGCACGCCGAGGGTCGCGCGCACGCGCGCTTGCGCGCTGTGCGCTGCGCACCCGGTCGGGCGATGCTTGGCCGCCGCTGTTGTTGCCCCTGGTACGTGCCGTGTGCTGCTGTCGAGGCGGGGCGAAGCTGGGCAAGGCGGGGCGAGGTGGAACGAGGCGGTGTGCAGGGGCTGCGCGCCGAGGGCTGCGTGCGTGCGCGTCGTGCGCTGCGCTCCCGGCAGGCGCTATGCGGCCGCTGCTGCCGACCTGCTGTCTGTGCGCGAGGACTGCCGAGGCTGCCGAGCCGAGGCTGCTGCTGCTCGCGCCGGGGCTGCTGCCACCGCGCCGGGGCTGTTCCTGCCGCGCTGACCCGGCTGCTGTGGAGGGAAGGAGGCGGCGGCGCCTAGGGTTCCCAAACCCTAGGTGGCGCATCTCAAACCCTAGGGGGCCCAAACCCTATTTTCCAAAGACGGGCCTGATGGAGCTGTTCGGGCCAAGTGTTTAGTTTTTGGGCTTTTCTTTTCTGTTTTAAATGTAATAGATTAGAATTTGGGGTTCCACGAATGGGTCACGAAGAACTTTATTGTTTTAATTCTGTTCTTTGCATGTCGTGGTGTTAATCCTTTTTGCTCTTCACCTGCTGTTTTTGTCTTTGCTTGTTAATATGAGTTTATAAACTGCGCTTAGACAAGCATGTTAGGTTTGTCGTTTTCTTAAGCATGTTTTAGAATTCTGCGAGCATGTTTTTTACATGTTGCGTTCTAGAAGAGCATGTTTAGGATTATGTGTTTGAGCATGATCAAACCTTTTGAAAGTAGAAAGACTAAGCTGTATTAATAATTTTATAGATGATTAAAAATTATTTAAATTTCCACAAACGGTCTCAAGACAAAGTGATTGAGAATATGAGTAAACGACCACCCTAACGTGGCTTACTTCATATTTGATTTCACAAGTTTGTTAAGTTGAGATTTTCTATTAAAAATATTTAAATCCATTTAAGTAGTGGGAGTTATGCGGTAAACGACCACCATAACGTGGCTTACTCGTATGATTTTCATAAGTACTTTAGAGGATGGATTTTAAATAAGATAACTAAGAATTAAATTGAATGCGGCATGGTCCTAGTGAGTATGTCAAATTCGGGAATTTAATTTCAAAGTTAGATTGTGGTTATAACTAAATAATTTTTATTCTTAAAATTATGTAGACCTCCACATGCGGTCTCAAGACAAAGTGTTTGAGAATATGAGTAAACGTTCACCCTATCGTGGCTTACTTCATATTTGATTTCACAAGTTTGTTAAGTTGAGATTTCTATTAAAAATATTTAAATCCATTTAAGTAGTGGGAGTTATGTGGTAAACGTCCACCCTATCGTGGCTTACTCGTATGATTCTCATGAGTACTTTAGAGGATGGATTTTAAATAAGATAACCAAGAGGTTAAATTGAAAGCGGTATGGTCCTCGTGAGTATGCTAATTTCGAGAATTTAACTATCGAGGTTAAATTGTGGTCGCTGCTTAGATATCATTTCAAGTACAATGTACAACTCCCCATCGGAGTCCCTTCTTGAAAATGATATGGTCTAGTTAAAGTCCGACTATTAATTTCCTTTGTCAAAAGGTTAAGTTGACAAGGATGGAAGTTAAACGACTAGGTAAATAGTCTGGTTGAGGAAATCATGGTAAACGTTCTGTGACAACCCGCTCTTTTATCAGTGTTTAATTCCAGTTTTGTGTGTTTAATTCCAGTTATTGTGTGTTTATCTATCTGCCAGTATTTGAAGCACTTTATGATTTTCAGCTATGTTTATGAATTTCGCATTTTTGGAGACAGAGTCACTACACTAACAGTATGCTTTATTTATCTTCGTGTGTTTAAAACCGCGATGAGAATCTTTGAGTTGCTAAATAATTATTATTCAGAGTATGACCAACTTGGCTAAGTTGTGTTATTTATCCTGATGGAGTTTAGTTCACATTGTTACTTAAGTCGTGAATTATTTCCGACTTTGAAGCTAATTAAATCTACAGATTTAATTTAAGTATTACAATGACGATCGAATTAAATCTACGGATTTAATTTAGGAAGTATCGAATTTAGCAGAAACGCGGAACCAGTATTTCTAATACTGGGAGAGGCCGACACTGAAGGATTTTACTTAGATCCTTTAAGATCACACCACCGCCCTATCAGCCACCCTATCCGCCACCTACTAACGCCACATGTAAGGAAAGGAAGGAAAAAGGGCAGAAAGGAAAAGGTGGATAAGGTGCTGCAGCAGCAGCTCTCCTCCCATTGGTTGGGCAGCCGAACGGACTCCCACGCAAGCTGCAGCAGCAGCAGCCCTTCTTCCATTGGCCGGGCAGCCGAACAGCCGCACGCCAAGACTGTAGCAGCAGCTCCTCCCATCGGCCGGGCAGCCGAAAGGCCTCACGCAAGCTGTGCAGCGAGCAGCAGCTCTCCTCCCATTGGCTGAGCAGCCGAAAAGCCGCACGTCAAGACTGCAGCAGCAGCCCCTCCCATTAGCCGGGAAATCGAAAGGCCTCACGCCACCTCCCCTGCTGCACCCTATCTCAGCCTATGCTCTCCCTTCGGCACTCAAGTGCACACAGCCGAGCTCTTCCTATAAATTCACTCTTCAATCCCTGAGCCACCCCTTGCTCCATTTCAAAATACTTAGAAATTTTCAGCAGCGCAGCGAGAAGTTCACCTCTCTCGGCGCCTTGCACGAAGGGGAGTGGATCGAATTTTTGTTTCCGCCTTGAACAAGGTAACAACAACTCGGTTTGATTTTTCCACCCATCGCCATGATTCTTTCCACCTATTTTCAACCTAAGAACAACAGCCATTTCATTTCTAGTTAGCACCTCGACGCTTGAAAAAGCAAGGAACCATCATTCTTTACCCGACCAAAGCACGCTATATCAAGGTAAACTTTGACCCTTGTTGCTACTCCAATCAGCATGCATCACACTCCAGAGATCATGTTTTACGGGCTGTAAACGAATGAACGAAAAGCATGTTAAGTCACGATTTAGTGGAACCTATAACCTGAGACCTTGATAAACGACGAGAACTTTAGCTTTAAAACATAGACGAACATAGATAATCACAGCATGCTCACATAAGAAGAGATTAAGGTCTGTATGCGAGTGAGAATCAAGACGAGATAAGGACGGAGATGTCTGGTTTTGAAAACTGGAATCCCCATCGCTCTTCCCAGAGGGGACGAGTCCAGCGAGGACAAGTCCAGAGGGGACAAGTCCAGCAGGGACGAGTCCAGCGAGGACAAGTCTCCAGCAAGGACAAGTCCAGAGGGGACTAGTCCAGAGGAATGGCCAGAGGAATGGCCAGACCAGAGGAATCGTATCGCCAGAAGAATTGCTTCGCCAGAGGAATCGCGTCACCAGAGGAATCGCGTCGCCAGCGAAATCGCGTCGCCAGAGGAATCGCTTCGCCAGAGGAATCGCGTCGCCAGAGGAATCGCATCGCCAGCGGAATCGCCTCGCCAGAGGAATCGCGTCGCCAGAGGAATCGCTTCGCTAGAGGAATCTCGTCGCCAGCGGAATCGCCTCGCCAGAGGAATCGCGTCGCCAGCGGAATCGCGTCGCCAGAGGAATCGCTTCGCCAGAGGAATCACACCGCCAGAGGGATCACCTCGCCAGAGGAATCACTTCACCAGAGGAATCGTTCCTCACCAGCGAAATCAATTTCGTCAGATGAATCGTTCCGCCCGAGGAATCACTTTACCGCAGAGCTAACTCAGCCAGAGCTGAGTTAGAGGCCAGGACTGACCTCCAGAGCAGAGAGCGGAGAAGCAGAGCGGACCACGAAAGAGAGAAGAGAACCTAGGGTGTTTCAGACCTTTGTTATTTTTCTTCCCTTGCTTACACAAAGAGGGATTTTATTGCTTCACTAACAGCTTAGAAATGCCCTAGTAAGAACGAATCAATGTAGTTAATCACTTGACTTCATGGGACGGAACCTAGTTGGGTTAATTGGTTAATAAAAAGGAATATGAGCATAATTGCATTACGCATCCTCACTTATGTTAGAATTTCCGCGGACTAAGACCTTACGTTATTCTTTCCCGAATCAAGGTTGAACGCAAGAGTATAAGGCTTAGCCGTGAGTCACCATTACCAGGTGGGCTTTCTTACGAAAACTAAAACCATATTATAAAATTGTTATGACTTTATGCTTATGATTCTGAATGATATTGTCAATGCCTAAATGCTTTATGTTTTGTTGTTAATTACCTATCTGATGCTAATCGAATCTGAATTCTGGATGGGACCGCAAATCCCTTCGGAATTAGTGTACACCCTTGTGATCGTGAGTCATCTAGCGGGTTGGCCGATCATAGTGTCCGTAGAGGGAGGCCTACCTTCTCAGCACGAGTTACTGATATGGTGATTTATGATATTAAAATGCCGGCTCGAGATATTTATGAAAGAAATGATATTATTTTTGTAGTAAGTACGAGTTTTTAAAGGAAAACCCTCGTATCTTACTACCTATGAATGGCTTGATGATAAAATGCTTTTATGTATGTATGTATATTTCGGCAAGTGTCCACTAAGTACTCCCGTACTTAGCCCTGCATATATTTCTAAATGTGCAGGTTGAGTGGTGATCGAGAATGTGGTATGCAAGCGAAGATTTTGTCAAGCTAGGACGAGAGCCTCAGAGCAGGAGTATATGTCTCCACACATATGCTCGAGTTGATGTTTGTTTTTCCGCTGCGTACACTGATTTTGCTTAGTTATCATGTCACTTTTCAAACAATATGTACTATTCAACAATGTTTTTCAAACTCTTCGAGTATCCTCTCGGATAATTATGTACGGCCCCCTATCGGCCCTTGATTAATATCTAGTCATTACGTTTGTTTCCTTTATATATAGTCGAGTCTTCAAGAAGTCAAGCATGCCCCGTTTCTAACCCCGCTCCTAAATCCCCTCCCCTCGTCGCGGGTTTCCCCGAGTTCGCTATCCCTAGCGGGCGCGGCCGCAACAGAGTGGTATCAGAGCGACCTTCTTCTGCTCTGACCGCTAATCATTCCTCCTAAGTTGAGTCTAGATTTAGTAAGTCAATATGCTCATGAACTAGTTGACAAAAGCTTGGCACTACATCTCGACACGCTCAACCAACGATGGTTATGGTAAGTGCTTTCAAGTTTTATTTAGTTAATTTCTCGAAATGTATGAAGCATGAATGATTATGATTATTGTTTGAATCACGAGGACTTAGAACTCTTAAGTTGATACATGCTCACTCTCACGATGGAACATAGAGGAGTACATCATCATCGCCTTTCATGCCTTAAGATCGGTAGACGATAACACTAGAGCTTTGTGAGGTTTAGAATTCACAAGTTATGAATTTTGTGCTTGGAAACTAGATTTAGATGATGTTGTGATGACTAGATGTTACGAGTTTCGATTTTCGAACCGATTCTTGATTGCCGAGTATAGACGTTTGGAGCCTTATCGTTTTAGTACTTGTCACGTTTTACTTTGAGTTGATGATAGAACTTTTCTTTCGATTAGATGGCGAGGACTGCCTATACTCGACGACGACCCTTGCCCCCGTGGGCTAGTCCAGAGGAAGTCGAGCGGTCCTACCGTACTTTATGCCCCATGTCGCGGGGATAACCTCGGACAGTTCCTCGCAGGTTTTCACAGACATTGGGTATGACGGCATCCAGAGATTGATCTTGCTGTTACCCTCGGAGTGGCAGGGATGGGCTAGGCAAATCTCTGCCTATTACATCTTTCGCCGGGAGGATTACCACGACCTCGTGGGAGACTTCCCTAGCTTCATAGCGGAGCTGCAGGCCTGTTTCACCGTGTGGGGCAGCGCCCCTCTAGGGCCCTATGTCCTCCCTGGAGATTTCGTCCAGGTAGGGATTCCTCTGCCCGCGGAGACACTCGCCGCTGCACCCGAGCCCCCGGTGGCCTTGCCACAAGACCCTCCACCACGTGCCTCCGTTCTAGGGTGCCGTGGTAGGCACGACGACGAGGCAGGCCCTTCTCGTCCACGGACTCGAAGGATCTTCCCGTCGTCTCCCGACTCAGCTCTCCGAGCCACTACTCCTCCACTCCCACCGATGCCCACGGTAGATGCAGAGTTTGCAGCTTCCATGGCAGACATCGATCAGGTCTTAGCCGATATGAGGGAGCTCGTAGACGATCTCGAGCCTCGTGCCACGGCCCGAATCCGCACTAGGAACGACCCGATCCGTGAGATTACGGACGACATCTTCCGCACAGCCCAGATCACGCGGGAGATGGGTGAAGGGCAGGGTGAGACCCCGTTGTCCAGCGAGGAGGAGGATCCCGAAGAGGATCCCGAGGAGGATCCAGAGGAGGATCCAATTACTTACCTTTTGGCGTCACCGAGGAACAGCCGTACCGCGTTTTAGGGTCCGCAGTTTGGATAGATTTATCTTTAGAATGTTTTCCGAACGTTGACTCGTTCCGATGTTTCTTGTAACCCCATGACTATGTTTTCTTATTTTGACGTCGTTAGCAAACGATAGTACGAACATGTTTTGATTAAGGAAGTAAAAGTCCTCGATGAGGCAAATTTTCCCATGTTATGAAGTGAGCAAGTGGTCGTTTACTAGGTTGTTGAGCTTTAATTGCTTCGATGATTGAAATTTTTGGAATTGATGAGCTATTTTGACAAGCAGCTCTTCTTTTGCCTTAAAGACTCCCGTATAGAATGTGTTAAAAAGGGATGTTTCATATTTCGCAGAATGCCGCCTAGACGAGGTCGCACCGCTAGGAGAAATGTTAACAATAGGAATCGAGATGATATACCCGAGGAACCACGAAATGATAGGGAACCAACCCCACCCCCTGCAAGGAGGATCGAGGAACTCTTCCTCCGACAAAATCTGCCCAAGTTTAATGGAATGGGCGACCCAGCCGAAGCTGAGGCTTGGGTACGCGCCTTAGAGCGCATCTTCACCTTTCTACGCTGCACGGAAGAGGAGCGACTCTCGTGCGTGTCCTTCCAACTAACGGGATCGGCTGACTTTTGGTGGGAAGCCCGCCGAAAGACACTGACTCCCGAGCAATGGGCAGCCTATACTTGGGAAAACTTTAAAACTGGGTTATACGATAAGTATATTCCCAAAAGCTATAGGAAGAAGAAGGAGGCCGAGTTCTACAACCTGAAACAAGGGAAGAGGACAGTGACGGAATACGATAGAGAATTCTGCGATCTATCACGTTATGCCCCGCAGCAGGTGGATACGGATGAGAAGATGGCGGAGAAATTTTGTGCCAGTTTGAGGCACGAGATTAGGATGACCCTAGCTAGTCATGGTGGACTCTCCTACACCGAGTCCTTAAATATGGCACTGGACGTCGAAGCTGCGATGCCAGTGGAAAGGACGACTCCGCCACAAACCTCAGCGCCAGTCAACCCACCTGCACGCCCTCAGAACTTTAAAGGGAAGCGCAACTGGAACGACCAAGGAGGAAGTGAAAACCAGGCTAACAAGAGGCCATGGCAAGGAAGTGCGCCGTTTGGACAATTTCAGCCACAAGGACAAGGGAAGCAACAGGGTCCTGCCCCGGCCGGGGGCAACCAAGGACAGAACGAAGTACCCCTTTGTGATGCAGCCCAAGGTTCGTTGGTGCAAGACCCGGTGCATGTTCTTGTTGGTCCAGTTACAAGAGCTCGAGCCAAGAAGTTCAAGGAGAGCTTGATGATCTTAGTTGAAGAAGTTTGGAAGCAAGAGTTGATCAAGAAGCCAATTGGAGGTTGCGGAGTTGGCGAATTGAGCCCGTGTTTGATTAATCTTATTACGTGCGAGTGGGCCGAAGTGTGAAAGACTTCAATTTTTATTTACTTAGCTTTATTTCGCAGCCCATTAGTTAGGGCCTTGTTAATTTTCGGATTTTTAAAGTAAGGGCCTTGTTTGGCCTATTAGGGCTTGTTTTTAAGTTGTTTCCTTATTAGACTAGGTTTAGTTGTGCCTATATATAAGGCTACTATGTGTTGGACGAATTTTCAGCCTACCTTTAATCAAATTGTGAGTTTTTATTCTCTCTTGAGAGTTTCGAATTCTTCTTGATTTTTCCAAGACGAATTCAATTTATCGACGTAACGGCGAGATCAACCAACCCTCGTCGGGTGTCATTCAGCGTCCCCAAGTTGCTGCGTCAACTGCACGTTGGGGTTTAGGGCTCCGTTCGCCTAAATCATTCCGTGGGTTAGATTCAGAGGTTTTGGGATTTCCATCCTTTCCGTTCCAGTTCAGTCTTCCGCGTGCGTTGTGTTCGATCGATCGGCAAGGATCGTATCATTTGGCACCAGAGCCACGTTTCGTATCCAGGTTTCGTTTTCATTTCTGTGTCAAGGGTAGAATTTTAGGGTTTCCGTTTTCTGCGTTTTTAGGGTTCTCTACGTCCGAGTTTTCTGTTCCGTTTTCTGCGTCTGATTTTCTTTTGCTGTGATTTCAATACCATAATATCTTTTGAATTCAGTTATCTGCGTGGTCTGATTTACTCATAAACATACACGCTTATACACATCCATCATCATACGACTTACACACATCCATATAAATCCATACGTCATAATTTTCGTTTGGTTCTTGATTTTTCTTTTTTTTTTTTTCAGAACCTATAGTCTGTTAGAATTTCCGAAAATTTTCTTACAGCATCTTGTTCCCATAGTTCACTGGCATCGTATAGATCCTTTTGGGGCAGTTTCTGCGTACTTTTTTTTCCCGGTTTTTGCTTTTTCTCGTTGTGTTTTCTGGAGTCCTTGGGTAGTATAGAGCCTTTCGGGACAGTTTCGACGTACACTTTTTTTTCCAGTTTTCGATTATTTCTCGTTGTGTTTTCTGAAATCCTTGGGTAGAATAGAGCGTTTTGAGCCTGTTTCTGCGCAGTACTTTTTGGGTTGTTCAGTCTGCGTTTCTGGTAGTTTTCGTTTTCGTTGGGGGTTTCCCACCTTTTCGTATCCGTTTAGTGTTGTTGGTGTGGTCTCTTGTGGGACGTTTCATTGAGTGCTCTCGTTGAGACAATTTGGCAATCTCGTTGGTGCAGTTGGTTTTTGAGTTCAGTTGGTAGATTGAGGGAATTTGATTCCTTGAGAGAGAAATTGAGTGGAAAAAGGCACGAGAGAGTGAGATTATTAGAGTGAAAAAAGCCGTTGAATTGTGTGATACACGAGCGCTGAGTGATTTCATCTTGAGTGATACACGACTGTTTGTGAGGTGGTGAGGTCCTTTTATTTTGTTTCACTAACCGTTTCTTGTTTTCTTTGTCACTATGTCTAAGAAAGATGAACAGGGTGCGGATTTGAGCGATAGCCCTGTTATGGATCCACAGTTAAAACTTGTGGTGGAGGCACTTCGCTCAGAATTTGGCAAGATGCTACACTCAGAAATCGAGGGAGTGTACGACAAGATCGAGCTGATGGAGCAGTCTCATTCTCGAGAGACCACTTTCACACGAGGAGGCCGACGCGGGCGAGGAGGCCGTGGTGGTGGAGGAGGTCGATTCCACCGTCAGTATGAGGAGCATGTAGATGATACAGGATTTGACGAAGAGGATGATGGCGGCAGAACGTGGCAAGATAACAATCTGGGCAACATCAAGATGAACGTTCCTCCCTTCCAAGGGAAGAATGACCCAGAATTGTATCTTGATTGGGAGAGAAAGGTGGAGCTTATGTTCGATTGCCACAACTATTCAGAGCTCAAGAAGGTGAAGTTGGCAGCAATTGAGTTCTCCGATTATGCACTTGTTTGGTGGGATCAGATGGTGACGAGTAGGAGGAGAAACAGTGAGCCACCTATTCAGACTTGGCAGGAGATGAAGGCTGTGATGAGGAAGCGTTTTGTGCCGAATCATTACTACCGCGAGCTTTTCAACAAGTTGCAGACTTTGAGGCAAGGCAGTCGGAGTGTGGATGAGTATTATAAGGAGATGGAGGTTGCCATGATTCGAGCGAATGTGGTGGAGGAGCGAGAGGCGACCATGGCTAGATTCTTGACTGGTTTGCATTGGGATATTCGTGATAAGGTGGAGTTGCAGCACTACGTTGAGTTGGAGGACATGGTTCACATGGCCATCAAGATCGAGAATCAACTCAAGAGGAGGGGCAACAACAGCAGCAGCCAGCGCCAGAATCAGGGCAATTGGAGGCAATCGCAACCAGTTTCTAATGGTTCCTCGTCAAAAGGGAATCAATGGAAAAAGGAGGCACCGCCGAGAGAGGAGAAGAAGCCGTTCGTTAGGTCCCGACCCGAGGGATCCGGTGCAGCAAATCATGGCAGTCCGGCTGTTTCTGATGGTCGAAATCGAGATAAGAAGTGCTTCAAGTGCCAAGGCTTCGGGCATATTATGAGTGACTGCCCGAACAGGAGAATTATGATCATGAGAGATGACGGCGAAGTCGTGACAGATGGTGATGAGACCGATCCTGATATGCCGAAATTGGAGGATGGAGATGGTACCGATGATGAGGAGGAGTGTGAGGAGATTTTCGCGCCCAATGGACAGCTTTTTGTAGCTAGGAGAGCCTTGAGTGTCCAAACTCAACCCAATGAGCGAGAGCAGCGGGAGAACCTCTTTCACACGAGATGTCTTGTTCAAGACAAGGTATGTAGTGTGATCATTGATGGCGGGAGTTGCACGAATGTGGCTAGTAGAGCCATGGTTGAGAGATTGGGGCTGACCACGGAGAAGCATTCCAAGCCGTATCGTTTGCAGTGGCTGAATGAGACAGGCGTCATCAAAGTGACGAAGCAAGTGAAGGTTCCGTTTCGCATTGGGAAGTATGAGGATGAGGTTGTGTGTGATGTGATCCCTATGCAAGCGAGCCACATCCTGTTGGGGCGACCGTGGCAGTTTGATCGCCGTGTTATTCATGATGGCTTCACCAACAAATATTCATTTGAATACAAGCAGAAAAAGGTGTCGCTTGTTCCTCTTACTCCTAAACAAGTTTATGAGGATCAAGTGCAATTGCAAAAGGAGGCGGACAAGGTGAAGTCAAAGGAGCAGCCCGTGGAGAAGAAGGAGAATGGGTTTGATTCATAAGTCCTTTCTTGCTCGGGCTAGTGATTTGAAGTGGTGTGTACAGGAGGAGAGGCCGATCATGCTGTTGCGATATCAGGAGAACTTGGTTATTACTAACGATCTCTCTTCTCTACCCCCTTCTATTCGTTCTGTTTTGCAGGAGTTTGATGATGTTTTTCCCGACGATACACCTGCCGGTTTACCACCAATTCGAGGGATTGAGCATCAGATTGACTTTGTGCCTGGCGCTACACTGCCGAACCGACCAGCTTACTGAACCAATCCGGAGGAGACAAAGGAGTTGGAGAGGCAAATTGGCGAGTTATTGGCCAAAGGGCATGTGAGGTAGAGTTTGAGTCCTTGTGCGGTACCCGTTCTACTTGTACCAAAGAAGGACTCATCTTTGAGGATGTGCTGTGATTGCCGAGCCATCAATAACATCACGGTAAAGTATCGCCATCCTATCCCTCGTTTAGATGATATGCTAGATGAGTTGCATGGTTCTTGTGTCTTTTCTAAGATCGATTTGCGTAGTGGATACCATCAGATTAGGATTAAAGAAGGTGATGAATGGAAAACTGCTTTTAAGACAAAACTTGGTTTGTATGAGTGGTTAGTTATGCCTTTTGGTTTGACTAATGCGCCTAGTACGTTCATGCGTCTTATGAATCATGTTTTGCGTGCTTTCATTGGCAGATTTGTTGTTGTCTACTTTGATGATATCCTCATTTATAGCCAGAATCATGATGAGCATGTTGAACATTTGAGGTCTGTTATGGATGTGCTTCGCAAGGAAAAGTTGTTTGCTAACCTTAAGAAGTGCATTTTCGGTACGGACAAGCTTGTGTTTCTTGGTTTTGTTGTTAGTGCGCAGGGTGTACAGGTTGATGACGAGAAGATACGAGCTATCCAAGAGTGGCCAACGCCGACGAACGTTGCAGCAGTTCGAAGCTTTCATGGACTTGCTAGTTTCTACAGGCGATTCGTGCCTCATTTTAGCAGTGTTGCAGCACCATTGACGGAAGTCATCAAGAAGAATGTGGAGTTTAAGTGGGGCAAGGCGCAAGAGGAGGCATTTCAACAGTTGAAATACAAATTGACCCACGCCCCGGTATTATCTCTTCCTAATTTCTCCAAATCTTTTGAGATTGAATGTGATGCTTTTGGTGTTGGCATTGGTGCAGTGTTGATGCAAGAGAGACGACCCATTGCGTACTTCAGCGAGAAGCTAAACGGGGCGACGTTGAGTTATCCCACGTATGATAAGGAGTTGTACGCATTGGTGAGAGCTTTGCAAACGTGGCAGCACTACTTGTGGCCCAATGAGTTCGTCATTCACACGGATCACGAGTCGTTGAAACACTTGAAGGGGCAGCACAAGTTGAACAAGCGGCATGCGAGGTGGATGGAATTCATTGAGACGTTTCCCTACGTCATCAAATACAAGCAAGGTAAAGAGAATGTGGTGGCTGACGCACTATCTCGGAGGTATGCCTTGATCTCTACCTTAGATGCTAAGTTGCTTGGTTTTGAGTGTATCAAGAGTTTGTATGAGCATGATGCTGATTTTGGTGAGATTTATCTAGCATGTGCGAGAGCTGCGAGTGGAGAGTATTTTAGGCATGATGACTATCTTTTTAGGAAGAATAAGTTATGTGTTCCTAAATGTTCTTTACGTGAGTTGTTATTGCTTGAGTCTCATGGTGGGGGTTTGATGGGACATTTTGGCATTGCTAAGACTTTAGCTGTTCTGCATGAGCATTTCTTTTGGCCTCATATGAAACGTGATGTTGAGAGAATTTGTGGTCGATGTGTTACATGTAAACAAGCTAAGTCTAGGGTGAGTTCCCATGGATTGTATACACCATTGCCTATTCCTACAGCACCTTGGATTGATATTTCTATGGATTTTGTGTTAGGTTTGCCTAGGACTAAGCGTGGTCGAGATTCCATCTTTGTGGTTGTTGATCGATTTTCTAAGATGGCACATTTCATTCCATGTCATAAATCTGATGATGCATCTCATGTAGCTGATCTATTCTTTAGAGAGATTGTTAGATTGCATGGCATGCCTAGGACTATTGTTTCTGATAGGGATTCGAAGTTCTTGAGCTACTTTTGGAAGACTTTGTGGTGTAAGTTGGGTACTAAACTTTTGTTTTCTACTACTTGTCATCCACAAACTGATGGTCAAACAGAGGTAGTGAATCGGACTTTGTCTACTTTGCTTAGAGCTATTATCAAGAAGAACATTAAGTCTTGGGAAGATTGTTTGCCTCATGTTGAGTTTGCTTATAATCGTTCTGTTCATTCTGCTACTCAATTTTCACCATTTGAGATTGTGTATGGATTTAATCCTTTGACTCCATTGGATTTATCTCCCTTACCTGAGCATGAGTATACTAACCTTGATGGCAAGAAAAAGGCTGATTTTGTGAAGCAGATTCATGAGAAGGCAAGGCTGAATATTGAGAGGCGCACGAAGCAGTATGCCGAGCAAGCCAACAAAGGACGTCGCAAAGTAGTGTTTGAGCCCGGTGATTGGGTATGGCTGCACATGCGCAAGGAAAGGTTTCCATTGCAGCGGAGATCCAAGTTACTTCCTAGAGGCGACGGGCCATTTCAAGTATTGGAGCGCATCAATGACAATGCCTACAAGTTGGACTTACCAGGTGAGTATAATGTGAGTGCTTCTTTTAATGTGACTGATTTGAGTCCTTTTGATGTAGGTGATGCTTTGGATTTGAGGACAAATCCTCTTCAAGAGGAGGGGAATGATGCAGCCCAAGGTTCGTTGGTGCAAGACCCGGTGCATGTTCCTGTTGGTCCAGTTACAAGAGCTCGAGCCAAGAAGTTCAAGGAGAGCTTGATGATCTTAGTTGAAGAAGTTTGGAAGCAAGAGTTGATCAAGAAGCCAATTGGAGATTGCGGAGTTGGCGAATTGAGCCCGTGTTTGATTAATCTTATTACGTGCGAGTGGGCCGAAGTGTGAAAGACTTCAATTTTTATTTACTTAGCTTTATTTTGCAGCCCATTAGTTAGGGCCTTGTTAATTTTCGGATTTTTAAAGTAAGGGCCTTGTTTGGCCTATTAGGGCTTGTTTTTAAGTTGTTTCCTTATTAGACTAGGTTTAGTTGTGCCTATATATATAAGGCTACTATGTGTTGGACGAATTTTCAGCCTACCTTTAATCAAATTGTGAGTTTTTATTCTCTCTTGAGAGTTTCGAATTCTTCTTGATTTTTCCAAGACGAATTCAATTTATCGACGTAACGGCGAGATCAACCAACCCTCGTCGGGTGTCATTCAGCGTCCCCGAGTTGCTGCGTCAACTGCACGTTGGGGTTTAGGGATCCGTTCGCCTAAATCATTCCGTGGGTTAGATTCAGAGGTTTTGGGATTTCCATCCTTTCCGTTCCAGTTCAGTCTTCCGCGTGCGTTGTGTTTGATCGATCGGCAAGGATCGTATCACTTTGTCCAAAATGCAACAAACCACATCGTGGTGTTTGTAGGGCTGGAACTGACGGTTGCTACACGTGTGGCCAGAAGGGTCACTATTCCTCGCAGTGCCTCAATAGACAACAGGGCGCGGTAATTAGGGCCACTTATGCCCAGCCCCTGCGAGCAATTCCAGGGCAACAGTAGCCCCGCCAACAACCGCCACACCAGCAGCAACACCAACGCCAGCACCAACAGCGCCAACAGCAACAGAAACAACAACAACAACTGCCGCAGCAGGCAAGAGCCTTTGCTATCACCCAAAACCAGCCCGAGAAAAACCAGGGAAACCTGGCAGGTATGGGCAAACTTAGAGGTTTTCCCATTATGATTCTGTTCGACACTGGTGCTTCGCATTCTTTTATTTCTGCCCCTTGCGTAGATACCTTAGAAATCGAATCAGAACGAGCTAAGTGTGCCTTAAGAATCACTACACCCTCAAGAGGAAGATCTACTACCACCCATGTTTGCTCGAACGTAGAATTTGAAATGGGAGAACTTAAGATGGTAGCGAACAATCTTAATATTTTACTCATGTGGGACGTAGATATGATCGTAGAAATGGACTGGTTAGCCGAGAATTACGCCACTATCCTTTGTAACGAACGAAAAATTTCCCTTCGACCACCCGGAAAAGAACCGACAGAATTTTACGGCATCGGTATGAAGAAAAGAGTACCAGTGATATCCGCTTTGCAAGCCATAAAGCAGATGATGAAGGAAGGAAGCACAACTTATCTCGTCTACCTAAACGGGGAAGCTAGTGTTGACAAGAGGATAGAAGATGTACCAGTAGTATGAGACTTTCCAGAAGTTTTTCCAGAAACATTGCCAGGACTACCCCCGGACAGGCAACTAGATTTCACCATTGACCTAGAACCTGGATCAGCCCCAGTATCCAAGGCACCGTACAGGATGGCCTCAAAGGAATTACAAGAATTGAAGGTGCAACTACAAGAACTTTTGGACTTAGGTTTCATCAGGCCCAGTGTCTCACCTTGGGGAGCACCTGTACTCTTTGTCAAAAAGAAAAATGGAAACATGAGGATGTGCATTGACTATAGAGAGTTGAACAAACTGACGCTTAAAAACAAATACCCTCTCCCGAGGATAGATGATTTGTTTGATCAACTCAAGGGAGCCAGTGTGTTCTCGAAAATAGATTTAAGGTCTGGGTACCACCAGCTGAAGATCAGACCAGAGGATGTACCCAAGACCGCTTTCCGCATAAGATATGGTCACTATGAATTCGTTGTCATGCCATTTGGTCTAACCAATGCGCCGACAGTATTCATGGACCTCATGAATCGAGTTTTCCATCCCTACTTAGACAAATTCGTCTTAGTATTTATAGATGATATCCTCATCTATTCTAAGAATGACCTAGAGCACGAAAAGCACTTGAGAATCGTCCTGGAGACGTTAAAGACGGAGAAGTTGTTCGCTAAATTCAGCAAATGCGAATTTTGGCTGAAGGAAGTAATGTTCCTAGGACACATCGTGTCAGTAGATGGAATCAAGGTAGACCCCGCCAAGGTGCAAGCAGTGCACAAGTGGAAATCGCCAACCACCCCTAATGAAATCCGGAGTTTCTTAGGTTTAGCGGGATACTATCGGAGATTCATCGAAGGATTCTCTAAGATAGCAAGGCCAATGACGCAGTTACTTCGCAAAGGAATCGCGTATAGATGGATCGACGAGTGTGAAGCCAGCTTCCAAGAGCTGAAGAGGAAATTGACAGCTGCACCAGTGCTAGCAGTTCCAGCAGCCGATAAAGAATACGTGGTCTTCACAGACGCGTCCAAAAATGGGCTAGGTTGCGTATTGATGCAGGAAGGGAAGGTCATCGCCTACGCCTCGCGACAACTAAGGCCCCCATGAGTTGAACTACCCCACCCATGACCTAGAACTGGCAGCAATTGTGCATGCTTTGAAGATTTGGAGACACCATCTATACGGAGTTAGATGTGAAATCTTCACTGATCACAAAAGCCTTAAGTACTTCTTCGAGCAGAAAGACCTAAACATGAGACAGAGGAGATGGCTCGAGCTCGTGAAGGATTACGATTGCAGTATCAATTACCACCCAGAGAAAGCTAACGTAATTACTGATGCTTCAAGTCGTAAAACTCAATCCGAGTTAGGACTTATTCTCACTCAAGAGGACACGCTTGTAAGAGATTTTGATAGATTGAGGATAGAAATAGTTCAGCCACCAGCAATGACCAGAGCAATTATTGCAACTCTGGTAGCCGCCCCAGACCTCAGGGGAAGGATCATCAGTGCCCAGAGAGCGGACGAGGGCTTGGAAAAAGTCCGACTCAAGATCCGAACAGGCACGCCCGGAGGCTACCAAGAGGCAACGGATAACGCCGTTCTTTTTAAGGGAAGGTTGTGTGTACCCCACAACGAGGAACTCAGAATCGAGATCATGAGTGAAGCTCATGACACGCCCTATACTGCTCATCCCGGGAGTACCAAGATGTACCAAGATCTGAAACAGAAGTTTTGGTGGGACGGGATGAAGCGAGATATAGCCTCGTTTGTAGATTGCTGCCTTGCATGCCAGCAAGTGAAAGCTTTACATCAACGACCATATGGGAAATTACAGCCTTTGGAAATCCCAGAATGGAAGTGGGAGCACATAGCAATGGATTTCGTGACGGGTTTACCCAAGACAAATAGGGGTAACACAGCTATTTGGGTAATAGTAGACCATCTCACGAAGTGCGCTCATTTTATACCGATTCCAATTACCCATGGATCGGAGAAGCTAGCCCAACTGTACATCCGTGAGATTGTACGGCTTCATGGGATACCAATATCCATTACTTCGGATAGAGATTCAAAATTTACTTCTAGATTTTGGATCAGTTTGCAGAAAGAGTTAGGAACGAGATTAAACTTTAGCACCGCTTTCCATCCTCAAACAGATGGACAATCGGAAAGGGCAATTCAGACCCTCGAAGATATGTTGAGGACAGTAGTGCTAGACCGAGGAGGAAGTTGGCAATCAGTGCTGCCACTGATCGAATTCGCCTACAACTACAGTTACCAGGCGACCATTGAGATGGCACCTTACGAGGCGCTTTATGGAAGGAAGTGTAGATCACCGCTTAGGAAACGTCGACAATGTGTTCCACGTATCACAGTTGAGACGGTACGTGTTTGACCCCAAACACGTGATCCACCAAGAGAAAATGGTCCTTAACCCTGACTTGACGTACGAGGAAAGACCTGAAGCCATCTTGGACCGAAAGGTGCAAGAATTAAGGACTAAATCGATCACGTCAGTCAAAATACTATGGAGACACCATGGACCTGAAGAAGCAACGTGGGAACTTGAGGACCAAATGAAAGAAAAATACCCAGAACTTTTCACGTAGATATGCAAATTTTGGGATGAAATTTTTGTTAAGAAGGGTAGGATGTGACAACCCGCTCTTTTATCAGTGTTTAATTCTAGTTTTGTGTGTTTAATTCCAGTTATTGTGTGTTTATCTATCTGCCAGTATTTGAAGCACTTTATGATTTTCAGCTATGTTTATGAATTTCGCATTTTTGGAGACAGAGTCACTACACTAACAGTATGCTTTATCTATCTTCGCGTGTTTAAAACCGCGATGAGAATCTTTGAGTTGCTGAATAATTATTATTCAGAGTATGACCAACTTGGCTAAGTTGTGTTATTTATCCTGATGGAGTTTAGTTCACATTGTTACTTAAGTCGTGAATTATTTCCGACTTTGAAGCTAATTAAATCTACTGATTTAATTTAAGTATTAGAATGACGAACGGATTAAATCTACAGATTTAATTTAGGAAGTATCGATTTTAGCGGAAATGGGGAACCAGTATTTCTAATACTGGGAGAGGCCGACACTGAAGGATTTTACTTAGATCCTTTAAGTTTACACCACCGCCCTATCAGCCACCCTATCCGCCACCTACTCCCATTGGAAAGGAAAAGGTGGATAAGGTGCTGCAGCAGCAGCTCTCCTCCCATTGGCTGGGCAGCCGAACGGACTCCCACGTAAGCTGCAGCAGCAGCAGCCCTTCTTCCATTGGCCGGGCAGCCGAACAGCCGCACGCCAAGACTGCAGCAGCAGCTCCTCCCATTGGTCGAGCAGCCGAAAGGCCTCACGCAAGCTGCAGCGAGCAGCAGCTCTCCTCCCATTGGCTGAGCAGCCGAAAAGCTGCACATCAAGACTGCAGCAGCTGCCCCTCCCATTAGCCGAGAAATCGAAAGGCCTCACGCCACCTCCCCTGCTGCACCCTATCTCAGCCTATGCTCTCCCTTCGGCACTCAAGTGCACACAGCTGAGCTCTTCCTATAAATTCACTCTTCAATCCCTGAGCCACCCCTTGCTCCATTTCAAAACACTTAGAAATTTTCAGCAGCGCAGCGAGAAGTTCACCTCTCTCGGCGCCTTGCACGAAGGGGAGTGGATTGAATTCTTGTTTCCGCCTTGAACAAGGTAACAACTCGGTTTGATTTTTCCACCCATCGCCATGATTCTTTCCACCTATTTTCAACCTAAGAACAGCAGCCATTTCATTTCCAGTGACCACCTCGACGCTTGAAAAAGCAAGGAACCATCATTCTTTACCCGACCAAAGCACGTTATATCAAGGTAAACTTCGACCCTTGTTGCTACTCCAATCAGCATGCATCACTAGGGATGTCAATGCAGCCCGAAACCCGTGGGCCGACCCGAATAACCCGACAAAATTAGAGGGTTAGGGTTGAAAAATCGCAACCCGAAAAAACCTCCAGCCCGATTAGCCCGCACCCGACTAACTCGGAACCCGATAGGGCTAGCCCGAAAACCCGATGGGCTGGCCCGGTGGGCTGATGGAATTGTGACTGATGCATCCAGTTACAACTTCTGCTATGTTTAGATTTATGGTATTTGCTTAAATATATATATGTAGCCTCATTAAAAAAAATGAAATTAATTAGTTAGAATATATATGTGTGTGTGTGCGCGCAATCTCATTAAAAAAAGTGAAATTAATTACGGATTTTTTGTAGAAATTGATTATTAGTATCTCATTAGTTAGAAATTAATTATTAGTATCTCATTTTAAAGTGATACCAATTTTTTTTTCTGACAATGTGATACGATCCTTGCCGATCGATCGAACACAACGCACGCGGAAGACTGAACTGGAACGGAAAGGATGGAAATCCCAAAACCTCTGAATCTAACCCACAGAATGATTTAGGCGAACGGATCCCTAAACCCCAACGTGCAGTTGACGCAGCAACTCGGGGACGCTGAATGACACCCGACGAGGGTTGGTTGATCTCGCCGTTACGTCGATAAATTGAATTCGTCTTGGAAAAATCAAGAAGAATTCGAAACTCTCAAGAGAGAATAAAAACTCACAATTTGATTAAAGGTAGGCTGAAAATTCGTCCAACACACATAGTAGCCTTATATATAGGCACAACTAAACCTAGTCTAATAAGGAAACAACTTAAAAACAAGCCCTAATAGGCCAAACAAGGCCCTTACTTTAAAAATCCGAAAATTAACAAGGCCCTAACTAATGGGCTGCGAAATAAAGCTAAGTAAATAAAAATTGAAGTCTTTCACACTTCGGCCCACTCGCATGTAATAAGATTAATCAAACACGGGCTCAATTCGCCAACTCCACAATCTCCAATTGGCTTCTTGATCAACTCTTGCTTCCAAACTTCTTCAACTAAGATCATCAAGCTCTCCTTGAACTTCTTGGCTCGAGCTCTTGTAACTGGACCAACAGGAACATGCACCGGGTCTTGCACCAACGAACCTTGGGCTGCATCATTCCCCTCCTCTTGACGAGGATTTGTCCTCAAATCCAAAGCATCACCTACATCAAAAGGACTCAAATCAGTCACATTAAAAGAAGCACTCACATTATACTCACCTGGTAAGTCCAACTTGTAGGCATTGTCATTGATGCGCTCCAACACTTGAAATGGCCCGTCGCCTCAAGGAAGTAACTTGGATCTCCGCTGCAATGGAAACCTTTCCTTGCGCATGTGCAGCCATACCCAATCACCGGGCTCAAACACTACTTTGCGACGTCCTTTGTTGGCTTGCTCGGCATACTGCTTCGTGCGCCTCTCAATATTCAGCCTTGCCTTCTCATGAATCTGCTTCACAAAATCAGCCTTTTTCTTGCCATCAAGGTTAGTATACTCATGCTCAGGTAAGGGAGATAAATCCAATGGAGTCAAAGGATTAAATCCATACACAATCTCAAATGGCGAAAATTGAGTAGCAGAATGAACAGAACGATTATAAGCAAACTCAACATGAGGCAAACAATCTTCCCAAGACTTAATGTTCCTCTTGATAATAGCTCTAAGCAAAGTAGACAAAGTCCTATTCACTACCTCTGTTTGACCATCAGTTTGTGGATGACAAGTAGTAGAAAACAAAAGTTTAGTACCCAACTTACACCACAAAGTCTTCCAAAAATAGCTCAAGAACTTCGAATCCCTATCAGAAACAATAGTCCTAGGCATGCCATGCAATCTAACAATCTCTCTAAAGAATAGATCAGCTACATGAGATGCATCATCAGATTTATTACATGGAATAAAATGTGCCATCTTAGAAAATCGATCAACAACCACAAAGATGGAATCTCGACCACGCTTAGTCCTAGGCAAACCTAACACAAAATCCATAGAAATATCAATCCAAGGTGCTGTAGGAATAGGCAATGGTGTATACAATCCATGGGAACTCACCCTAGACTTAGCTTGTTTACACGTAACACATCGACCACAAATTCTCTCAACATCACGTTTCATATGAGGCCAAAAGAAATGCTCATGCAGAACAGCTAAAGTCTTAGCAATGCCAAAATGTCCCATCAAACCCCCACCATGAGACTCAAGCAATAACAACTCACGTAAAGAACATTTAGGAACACATAACTTATTCTTCCTAAAAAGATAGTCATCATGCCTAAAATACTCTCCACTAGCAGCTCTCGCACATGCTATATAAATCTCACCAAAATCATCATCATGCTCATACAAACTCTTGATACACTCAAAACCAAGCAACTTAGCATCTAAGGTAGAAATCAAGGCATACCTCCGAGAAAGTGCGTCAGCCACCACATTCTCTTTACCTTGCTTGTATTTGATGACGTAGGGAAACGTCTCAATGAACTCCATCCACCTTGCATGCCGCTTGTTCAACTTGTGCTGCCCCTTCAAGTGTTTCAACGACTCGTGATCCGTGTGAATGACGAACTCATTGGGCCACAAGTAGTGCTGCCACGTTTGCAAAGCTCTCACCAATGCGTACAGCTCCTTATCATACGTGGGATAACTCAATGTCGCCCCGTTTAGCTTCTCGCTGAAATACGCAATGGGTCGTCTCTCTTGCATCAACATTGCACCAATACCAACACCAGAAGCATCACATTCAATCTCAAAAGATTTGGAGAAATTAGGAAGAGATAATACCGGGGCGTGGGTCAATTTATATTTCAACTGCTGAAAAGCATCCTCTTGCGCCTTGCCCCACTTAAACTCCACATGTTTCTTGATGACTTCCGTCAAAGGTGCTGCAACACTGCTAAAATGAGGTACGAATCGCCTATAGAAGCTAGCAAGTCCATGAAAGCTTCGAACTGCTGCAATGTTCGTCGGCGTTGGCCACTCTTGGATAGCTCGTATCTTCTCCTCATCAACCTGTACACCCTGTGCACTAACAACAAAACCAAGAAACACAAGCTTATCCGTACCAAAAATGCACTTCTTAAGGTTATAGCAAACAACTTTTCCTTTCGAAGCACATCCATAACAGACCTCAAATGTTCAACATGCTCATCATGATTCTGGCTATAAATGAGGATATCATCAAAGTAGACAACAACAAATCTGCCAATGAAAGCACGCAAAACATGATTCATAAGACGCATGAACGTACTAGGCGCATTAGTCAAACCAAAAGGCATAACTAACCACTCATACAAACCAAGTTTTGTCTTAAAAGCAGTTTTCCATTCATCACCTTCCTTAATCCTAATTTGATGGTATCCACTACGCAAATCGATCTTAGAAAAGACACAAGAACCATGCAACTCATCTAGCATATCATCTAAACGAGGGATAGGATGGCGATACTTTACCGTGATGTTATTGATGGCTCGGCAATCACAGCACATCCTCAAAGGCGAGTCCTTCTTTGGTACAAGTAGAACGGGTACTGCACAAGGACTCAAACTCTCCCTCACATGCCCTTTGGCCAATAACTCGCCAATTTGCCTCTCCAACTCCTTTGTCTCCTCTGGATTGGTTCGGTAAGCTGGTCGGTTCGGCAGAGTAGCGCCGGGCACAAAGTCAATCTGATGCTCAATCCCTCGAATTGGTGGTAAACCGGCAGGTGTATCTTCGGGAAAAACATCATCAAACTCCTGCAAAACAGAATGAATAGAAGGGGGTAGAGAAGAGAGATCGTTAGTAATAACCAAGTTCTCCCGATATCGCAACAGCATGATCGGCCTCTCCTCCTGTACACACCACTTCAAATCACTAGCCCTAGCAAGAAAGGACTTATGAATCAACCCATTCTCCTTCCTCTCCACGGGCTGCTCCTTTGACTTCACCTTGTCCGCCTCCTTTTGCAATTGCACTTGATCCTCATAAACTTGTTTAGGAGAAAGAGGAACAAGCGACACCTTTTTCTGCTTGTATTCAAATGAATATTTGTTGGTGAAGCCATCATGAATAACACGGCGATCAAACTGCCACGGTCGCCCCAACAGGATGTGGCTCGCTTGCATAGGGATCACATCACACACAACCTCATCCTCATACTTCCCAATGCGAAACGGAACCTTCACTTGCTTCGTCACTTTGATGACGCCTGTCTCATTCAGCCACTGCAAACGATACGGCTTGGAATGCTTCTCCGTGGTCAGCCCCAATCTCTCAACCATGGCTCTACTAGCCACATTCGTGCAACTCCCGCCATCAATGATCACACTACATACCTTGTCTTGAACAAGACATCTCGTGTGAAAGAGGTTCTCCCGCTGCTCTCTCTCATTGGGTTGAGTTTGGACACTCAAGGCTCTCCTAGCTACAAAAAGCTGTCCATTGGGCGCGAAAATCTCCTCACACTCCTCCTCATCATCGGTACCATCTACATCCTCCAACTTCGGCATATCAGGATCGGTCTCATCACCATCCGTCACGACTTCGCCGTCATCTCTCATGATCATGATTCTCCTGTTCGGGCAGTCACTCATAATATGCCCGAAGCCTTGGCACTTGAAGCACTTCTTATCTCGATTTCGACCATCAGAAATGGCCGAAATGCCCTGATTTGCTACACCGGATCCCTCGGGTCGGGACCTAACGAACGGCTTCTTCTCCTCTCTCGGCGGTGCCTCCTTTTTCCATTGATTCCCTTTTGACGAGGAACCATTAGAAACTGGTTGCGATTGCCTCCAATTGCCCTGATTCTGGCGCTGGTTGCTGCTGTTGTTGCCCCTTCTCTTGAGTTGATTCTCGATCTTGATGGCCATGTGAACCATGTCCTCCAACTCAACGTAGTGCTGCAACTCCACCTTATCACGAATATCCCAATGCAAGCCAGTCAAGAATCTCGCCATGGTCGCCTCTCGCTCCTCCACCACATTGGCTCGAATCATGGCAACCTCCATCTCTTTATAATACTCATCCACACTCCGACTGCCTTGCCTCAAAGTCTGCAACTTGTTGAAAAGCTCGCGGTAGTAATGGTTCGGCACAAAACGCTTCCTCATCACAGCCTTCATCTCCTGCCAAGTCTGAATAGGCGGCTCACTGTTTCTCCTCCTACTCGTCACCATCTGATCCCACCAAACAAGTGCATAATCTGAGAACTCAATTGCTGCCAACTTCACCTTCTTGAGCTCTGAATAGTTGTGGCAATCGAACATAAGCTCCACCTTTCTCTCCCAATCAAGATACAATTCTGGATCATTCTTCCCTTGGAAGGGCGGAACGTTCATCTTAATATTGCCCAGATTGTTATCTTGCCAAGTTCTGCCACCATCATCCTCTTCGTCAAATCCTGTATCATCTACATGCTCCTCATACTGACGGTGGAATTGACCTCCGCCACCACCACGGCCTCCTCGCCCGCGGCGACCTCCTCGTGTGAAAGTGGTCTCTCGAGAATGAGACTGCTCCATCAGCTCGATCTTGTCGTACACTCCCTCGATTTCTGAGTGTAACATCTTGCCAAATTCTGAGCGAAGTGCCTCCACTACGAGTTTCAACTATGGATCCATAACAGGGCCATCGCTCACATCCGCACCCTGTTCATCTTTCTTAGACATAGTGACAAAGAAAACAAGAAACGGTTAGTGAAACAAAATAGAAGGACCTCACCACCTCACAAACACTCGTGTATCACTCAAGATGAAATCACTCAGCGCTCGTGTATCACACAATTCAACGGCTTTTTTCACTCTAATAATCTCACTCTCTCGTGCCTTTTTCCACTCAATTTCTCTCTCAAGGAATCAAATTCCCTCAATCTACCAACTGAACTCAAAAACCAATTGCACCAACGAGATTGCCAAACTGTCTCAACGAGAGCACTCAATGAAACGTCCCACAAGAGACCACACCAACAACACTAAACGGATACGAAAAGGTGGGAAACCCCCAACGAAAACGAAAACTACCAGAAACGCAGACTGAACAACCCAAAAAGTACTGCGCAGAAACAGGCTCAAAACGCTCTATTCTACCCAAGGATTTCAGAAAACACAACGAGAAATAATCGAAAACTGGAAAAAAGTGTACGTCGAAACTGTCCCGAAAGGCTCTATACTACCCAAGGACCAACAGACTATAGGTTCTGAAAAAAAAAAAAAAATTCAAGAACCAAACGAAATTATGACGTATGGATTTATATGGATGTGTGTAAGTCGTATGATGATGGATGTGTATAAGCGTGTATGTTTATGAGTAAATCAGACCACGCAGATAACTGAATTCAAAAGATATTATGGTATTGAAATCACAGCAGAAGAAAATCAGACGCAGAAAACGGAACAGAAAACTCGGACGTAGAGAACCCTAAAAACGCAGAAAACGGAAACCCTAAAATTCTACCCTTGACACAGAAACGAAAACGAAACCTGGATACGAAACGCGGCTCTGGTGCCAAATGATACGATCCTTGCCGATCGATCGAACACAACGCACGCGGAAGACTGAACTGGAACGGAAAGGATGGAAATCCCAAAACCTCTGAATCTAACCCACGGAATGATTTAGGCGAACGGATCCCTAAACCCCAACGTGCAGTTGACGCAGCAACTCGGGGACGCTGAATGACACCCGACGAGGGTTGGTTGATCTCGCCGTTACGTCGATAAATTGAATTCGTCTTGGAAAAATCAAGAAGAATTCGAAACTCTCAAGAGAGAATAAAAACTCACAATTTGATTAAAGGTAGGCTGAAAATTCGTCCAACACATAGTAGCCTTATATATAGGCACAACTAAAGTCTAATAAGGAAACAACTTAAAAACAAGCCCTAATAGGCCAAACAAGGCCCTTACTTTAAAAATCCAAAAATTAACAAGGCCCTAACTAATGGGCTGCGAAATAAAGCTAAGTAAATAAAAATTGAAGTCTTTCACACTTCGGCCCACTCGCATGTAATAAGATTAATCAAACACGGGCTCAATTCGCCAACTCCACAATCTCCAATTGGCTTCTTGATCAACTCTTGCTTCCAAACTTCTTCAACTAAGATCATCAAGCTCTCCTTGAACTTCTTGGCTCGAGCTCTTGTAACTGGACCAACAGGAACATGCACCGGGTCTTGCACCAACGAACCTTGGGCTGCATCACAATGAGACGTGCATGGCAAATCCACTAATTATTCAGTAATAATCCAGATTGATTCTAGTGCATTGATATATGTTAAATTTTACTATCTCATTTTAATATAATTTTGTTTATGTAATCTTGAATATCTTTTATTTTTGCATTTCATGCTTTGCTATATTTATATCTTTAATATCTATGTATATTTTATACATTATACATTAGATCATTAGGGATAATAAAATACAAATGATAATTTTATTTTTACGCATTTAACCTGATTAGCCCGATGGGCTAGCCCGAAACCCGAAAGTTTAGGGTTAGGGTTGAAGATTTACAACCCGAAAAAATCTCCAACCTGATTAGCCCGCACCCGACTAACCCGGAACCCGATAGGGCTAGCCCGAAAACCCGGTGGGCTGGCCCGATTGACATCCCTATGCATCACACTCCAGAGATCATGTTTTATGGGCTGTAAACGAATGAACGAAAAGCATGTTAAGTCACGATTTAGTGGAACCTATAACCCGAGACCTTGATGAACGACGAGAACTTTAGCTTTAAAACATAGACGAACATAGATAATCATAGCATGCTCACATAGGTAGAGATTAAGGTCTGTATGCGAGTGAGAATCGAGACGAGATAAGGACGGAGATGTCTGGTTTTGAAAACTGGAATCCCCATCGCTCTTCCCAGAGGGGACGAGTCCAGCGAGGACAAGTCCAGAGGGGACAAGTCCAGCAGGGACGAGTCCAGCGAGGACAAGTCTCCAGCAAGGACAAGTCCAGAGGGGACTAGTCCAGAGGAATGGCCAGAGGAATGGCCAGACCAGAGGAATCGTATCGCCAGAAGAATCGCGTCACCAGAGGAATCGCGTCGCCAGAGGAATCACTTCGCCAGAGGAATCGCATCGCCAGCGGAATCGCCTCGCAAGAGGAATCGCGTCGCCAGAGGAATCGCTTCGCCAGAGGAATCGCGTCGCCAGAAGAATCGCGTCGCCAGCGGAATCGCCTCGCCAGAGGAATCGCGTCGCCAGCGGAATCGCGTCGCCAGAGGAATCGCTTCGCCAGAGGAATCACACCGCCAGAGGGATCACCTCGCCAGAGGAATCACTTCACCAGAGGAATCGTTCATCGCCAGCGAAATCAATTTCATCAGAGGAATCGTTCTGCCCGAGGAATCACTTCACCGCAGAGCTAACTCAGCCAGAGCTGACTTAGAGGCCAGGACTGACCTCCAGAGCAGAGAGCGGAGAAGCAGAGCGGACCACGAAAGAGAGAAGAGAACCTAGGGTGTTTCAGACCTTTGTTATTTTTCTTCCCTTGCGTACACAAAGAGGGATTTTATTGCTTCACTAACAGCTTAGAACGCCCTAGTAAGAACGAATCAATGTAGTTAATCACTTGACTTCATGGGACGGAACCTAGTTGGGTTAATTGGTTAATAAAAAGGAATATGAGCCATGCATAATTGCATTACGCATCCTCACTTATGTTATAATTTCCGCGGACTATGACCTTACGTTATTCTTTCCCGAATCAAGGTTGAACGCAAGAGTCTAAGGCTTAGCCGTGAGTCACCATTACCAGGTGGGCTTTCTTACGAAAACTAAAACCATATTATAAAATTGTTATGACTTTATGCTTATGATTCTGAATGATATTGTCAATGCCTAAATGCTTTATGTTTTTTTGTTAATTACCTATCTGATGCTAATCGAATCCGAATTCTGGATGGGACCGCAAATCCCTTCGGAATTAGTGTACACCCTTGTGATCGTGAGTCATCTAGCGGGTTGGCCGATCATAGTGTCCGTAGAGGGAGGCCTATCTCTCGGCACGAGTTACTGATATGGTGATTAATTATATTAAAATGCCGGCTCGAGATATTTATGAAAGAAATGATATTATTTTTGTAGTAAGTACGAGTCTTTAAAGGAAAACTCTCGTATCTTACTACCTATGAATGGCTTGACGATAAAATGCTTTTATGTATGTATGTATATTTCGGCAAGTGTCCACTAAGTACTCCCGTACTTAGCCCTGCATATATTTCTAAATGTGCAGGTTGAGTGGTGATCGAGAATGTGGTGTGCAAGCGAAGATTTTGTCAAGCTAGGACGAGAGCCTCAGAGCAGGAGTATATGTCTCCACACATATGCTCGAGTTGATGTTTGTTTTTCCGCTGCGTACACTGATTTTGCTTAGTTATCATGTCACTTTTCAAACAATATGTACTATTCAACAATGTTTTTCAAACTCTTCGAGTACCCTCTCGGATAATTATGTACGGCCCCCTTTCAGCCCTTGATTAATATCTAGTCATTCCGTTTGTTTCCTTTATATATAGTCGAGTCTTCAAGAAGTCAAGCATGCCCCGTTTCTAACCCCGCTCCTAAATCCCCTCCCCTTGTCGGGGGTTTCCCCGAGTTCGCTATCCCTAGCGGGCGCGGCCGCGACACGTTCACCCTATCGTGGCTTACTCGTGAGTTTTCTTGGGAAGTTGGAGGTTTCATTAATATTGTTTTATCAAAAGGTTACAATATTATTGTTACGAATTATGTGCTTTATGTTCGTTACTTTCAGATATGTCTATGTCTCCTACTGTTTTATTTATTCTTGCACTAAGTTCTTTTTACCGGTCCACGTATATGAAACGCAGTTTTGGATTTCTATCTTTATCACAAACTAACACAATTTTTGTGTTGCTTACTTCTCCACGTTCTTATTGATATGATCCTGGCCGATCAAATCGAACACAACGCACGCGGAAGACTGAACTGGAACGGAAAGGATGGAAATCCCAAAACCTCTGAATCTAACCCACGGAATGATTTAGGCGAACGGATCCCTAAACCCCAACGGGCAGTTGACGCAGCAACTCGGGGACGCTGAATGACACCCGACGAGGGTTGGTTGATCTCGCCGTTACGTCGATAAATTGAATTCGTCTTGGAAAAATCAAGAAGAATTCGAAACTCTCAAGAGAGAATAAAAACTCACAATTTGATTAAAGGTAGGCTGAAAATTCGTCCAACACATAGTAGCCTTATAGGCACAACTAAACCTAGTCTAATAAGGAAACAACTTAAAAACAAGCCCTAATAGGCCAAACAAGGCCCTTACTTTAAAAATCCGAAAATTAACAAGGCCCTAACTAATGGGCTGCGAAATAAAGCTAAGTAAATAAAAATTGAAGTCTTTCACACTTCGGCCCACTCGCATGTAATAAGATTAATCAAACACGGGCTCAATTCGCCAACTCCACAATCTCCAATTGGCTTCTTGATCAACTCTTGCTTCCAAACTTCTTCAACTAAGATCATCAAGCTCTCCTTGAACTTCTTGGCTCGAGCTCTTGTAACTGGACCAACAGGAACATGCACCGGGTCTTGCACCAACGAACCTTGGGCTGCATCATTCCCCTCCTCTTGACGAGGATTTGTCCTCAAATCCAAAGCATCACCTACATCAAAAGGACTCAAATCAGTCACATTAAAAGAAGCACTCACATTATACTCACCTGGTAAGTCCAACTTGTAGGCATTGTCATTGATGCGCTCCAACACTTGAAATGGCCCGTCGCCTCTAGGAAGTAACTTGGATCTCCGCTGCAATGGAAACCTTTCCTTGCGCATGTGCAGCCATACCCAATCACCGGGCTCAAACACTACTTTGCGACGTCCTTTGTTGGCTTGCTCGGCATACTGCTTCGTGCGCCTCTCAATATTCAGCCTTGCCTTCTCATGAATCTGCTTCACAAAATCAGCCTTTTTCTTGCCATCAAGGTTAGTATACTCATGCTCAGGTAAGGGAGATAAATCCAATGGAGTCAAAGGATTAAATCCATACACAATCTCAAATGGCGAAAATTGAGTAGCAGAATGAACAGAACGATTATAAGCAAACTCAACATGAGGCAAACAATCTTCCCAAGACTTAATGTTCTTCTTGATAATGGCTCTAAGCAAAGTAGACAAAGTCCTATTCACTACCTCTGTTTGACCATCAGTTTGTGGATGACAAGTAGTAGAAAACAAAAGTTTAGTACCCAACTTACACCACAAAGTCTTCCAAAAATAGCTCAAGAACTTCGAATCCCTATCAGAAACAACAGTCCTAGGCATGCCATGCAATCTAACAATCTCTCTAAAGAATAGATCAGCTACATGAGATGCATCATCAGATTTATGACATGGAATAAAATGTGCCATCTTAGAAAATCGATCAACAACCACAAAGATGGAATCTCGACCACGCTTAGTCCTAGGCAAACCAAACACAAAATCCATAGAAATATCAATCCAAGGTGCTGTAGGAATAGGCAATGGTGTATACAATCCATGGGAACTCACCCTAGACTTAGCTTGTTTACACGTAACACATCGACCACAAATTCTCTCAACATCACGTTTCATATGAGGCCAAAAGAAATGCTCATGCAGAACAGCTAAAGTCTTAGCAATGCCAAAATGTCCCATCAAACCCCCACCATGAGACTCAAGCAATAACAACTCACGTAAAGAACATTTAGGAACACATAACTTATTCTTCCTAAAAAGATAGTCATCATGCCTAAAATACTCTCCACTCGCAGCTCTCGCACATGCTAGATAAATCTCACCAAAATCAGCATCATGCTCATACAAACTCTTGATACACTCAAAACCAAGCAACTTAGCATCTAAGGTAGAGATCAAGGCATACCTCCGAGAAAGTGCGTCAGCCACCACATTCTCTTTACCTTGCTTGTATTTGATGACGTAGGGAAACGTCTCAATGAACTCCATCCACCTCGCATGCCGCTTGTTCAACTTGTGCTGCCCCTTCAAGTGTTTCAATGACTCGTGATCCGTGTGAATGACGAACTCATTGGGCCACAAGTAGTGCTGCCACGTTTGCAAAGCTCTCACCAATGCGTACAGCTCCTTATCATACGTGGGATAACTCAACGTCGCCCCGTTTAGCTTCTCGCTGAAGTACGCAATGGGTCGTCTCTCTTGCATCAACACTGCACCAATACCAACACCAGAAGCATCACATTCAATCTCAAAAGATTTGGAGAAATTAGGAAGAGATAATACCGGGGCGTGGGTCAACTTGTATTTCAACTGCTGAAATGCCTCCTCTTGCCCCTTGCCCCACTTAAACTCCACATTCTTCTTGATGACTTCCGTCAATGGTGCCGCAACACTGCTAAAATGAGGCACGAATCGCCTATAGAAGCTAGCAAGTCCATGAAAACTTCGAACTGCTGCAACATTCGTCGGCGTTGGCCACTCTTGGATAGCTCGTATCTTCTCGTCATCAACCTGTACACCTTGCGCACTAACAACAAAACCAAGAAACACAAGCTTGTCCGTACCGAAAATGCACTTCTTAAGGTTAGCAAACAACTTTTCCTTGCGAAGCACATCCATAACAGACCTCAAATGTTCAACATGCTCATCATGATTCTGACTATAAATGAGGATATCATCAAAGTAGACAACAACAAATCTGCCAATGAAAGCTCGCAAAACATGATTCATAAGACGCATGAACGTACTAGGCGCATTAGTCAAACCAAAAGGCATAACTAACCACTCATACAAACCAAGTTTTGTCTTAAAAGCAGTTTTCCATTCATCACCTTCCTTAATTCTAATCTGATGGTATCCACTACGCAAATCGATCTTAGAAAAGATACAAGAACCATGCAACTCATCTAGCATATCATCTAAACGAGGGATAGGATGGCGATACTTTACCGTGATGTTATTGATGGCTCGACAATCACAGCACATCCTCAAGGACGAGTCCTTCTTTGGTACAAGTAGAACGGGTACCGCACAAGGACTCAAACTCTCCCTCACATGCCCTTTGGCCAATAACTCGCCAATTTGCCTCTCCAACTCCTTTGTCTCCTCCGGATTGGTTCGGTAAGCTGGTCGGTTCGGCAGTGTAGCGCCGGGCACAAAGTCAATCTGATGCTCAATCCCTCGAATTGGAGGTAAACCGGCAGGTGTATCGTCGGGAAAAATATTATCAAACTCCTGCAAAACAGAACGAATAGAAGGGGGTAGAGAAGAGAGATCGTTAGTAATAACCAAGTTCTCCTGATATCGCAACAGCATGATCGGCCTCTCCTCCTGTACACACCACTTCAAATCACTAGCCCTAGCAAGAAAGGACTTATGAATCAACCCATTCTCCTTCTTCTCCATGGGCTGCTCCTTTGACTTCACCTTGTCCGCCTCCTTTTGCAATTGTACTTGATCCTCATAAACTTGTTTAGGAGTAAGAGGAACAAGTGACACCTTTTTCTGCTTGTATTCAAATGAATATTTGTTGGTGAAGCCATCATGAATAACACGGCGATCAAACTGCCACGGTCGCCCCAACAGAATGTGGCTCGCTTGCATAGGGATCACATCACACACAACCTCATCCTCGTACTTCCCAATGCGAAACGGAACCTTCACTTGCTTCGTCACTTTGATGACGCCTGTCTCATTCAGCCACTGCAAACGATACGGCTTGGAATGCTTCTCCGTGGTCAGCCCCAATCTCTCAACCATGGCTCTACTAGCCACATTCGTGCAACTCCCTCCATCAATGATCACACTGCATACCTTGTCTTGAACAAGACATCTCGTGTGAAAGAGGTTCTCCCGCTGCTCTCGCTCATTGGGTTGAGTTTGGACACTCAAGGCTCTCCTAGCTACAAAAAGCTGTCCATTGGGCGCGAAAATCTCCTCACACTCCTCCTCATCATCGGTACCATCTCCATCCTCCAATTTCGGCATATCAGGATCGGTCTCATCACCATCCGTCATGACTTCGCCGTCATCTCTCATGATCATAATTCTCCTGTTCGGGCAGTCACTCATAATATGCCCGAAGCCTTGGCACTTGAAGCACTTCTTATCTCGATTTCGACCATCAGAAACGGCCGGAGTGCCCTGATTTGCTGCACCGGATCCCTCGGGTCGGGACCTAACGAACGGCTTCTTCTCCTATCTCGGCGGTGCCTCCTTTTTCCATTGATTCCCTTTTGACGAGGAACCATTAGAAACTGGTTGCGATTGCCTCCAATTGCCCTGATTCTGGCGCTGGTTGCTGTTGTTGTTGCCCCTCCTCTTGAGTTGATTCTCGATCTTGATGGCCATGTGAACCATGTCTTCCAACTCAACGTAGTGCTGCAACTCCACCTTATCACGAATATCCCAATGCAGACCAGTCAAGAATCTCGCCATGGTCGCCTCTCGCTCCTCCACCACATTGGCTCGAATCATGGCAACCTCCATCTCCTTATAATACTCATCCACACTCCGACTGCCTTGCCTCAAAGTCTGCAACTTGTTGAAAAGTTCGCGGTAGTAATGATTCGGCACAAAACGCTTCCTCATCACAGCCTTCATCTCCTGCCAAGTCTGAATAGGCGGCTCATTGTTTCCCCTTCTACTCGTCACCATCTGATCCCACCAAACAAGTGCATAATCTGAGAACTCAATGGCTGCCAACTTCACCTTCTTGAGCTCTGAATAGTTGTGGCAATCGAACATAAGCTCCACCTTTCTCTCCCAATCAAGATACAATTCTGGGTCATTCTTCCCTTGGAAGGGAGGAACGTTCATCTTGATGTTGCCCAGATTGTTATTTTGCCACGTTCTGCCGCCATCATCCGCTTCGTCAAATCCTGTATCATCTACATGCTCCTCATACTGACGGTGGAATCGACCTCCGCCACCACCACGGCCTCCTCGCCCGCGGCGACCTCCTCGTGTGAAAGTGGTCTCTCGAGAATGAGACTGCTCCATCAGCTCGATCTTGTCGTACACTCCCTCGATTTCTGAGTGTAACATCTTGCCAAATTCTGAGCGAAGTGCCTCCACTACGAGTTTCAACTGTGGATCCATAACAGGGCCATCGCTCACATCCGCACCCTGTTCATCTTTCTTAGACGAAAATTATAAGATAAAACAAAATAAAAGACTCTATTAAATCAGCCCACATATGCAACGTAACTTGGGCCTCCATGGCATGCATCATTCCCCTCCTCTTGAAAGGGATTTGTCCTCAAATCCAAGTCGTCAATCCAAATGCCAGGATCAAAAATCAAATTTTTGTTCCTTGCATTAATTTGACTTTTGGACCATAGCTTTTCTCCCTTGTGCATTATTCTTCTTCTTCGGCTCTAACTCTGACTTCTCTTGAACCTTGAACCGCAACACAATGATCAGCCTCTCCTCCTTTACGGCCCACATCCAATCACAAGCCCTTGCAACAAATGACTTCTGCATAAACCCAATCTCCTTTTTATCTATGGGCTGCTCCTTTTCAACGCCCTTAGCTTGCGCCAAAACCTTTGCTTCCAAAGTAGTTGGAGTAGATTCCTCAAGCACTTCGTCACTTGAATCCTTCAATTTTAGCAACTTAGGAGTAGACTCATCATCTTTGACATCAACCTCTCTATCAACTTCCACCAACTCCTTTGGATTCAAACATGCCTCTTCATTGATATACGCCATGACTTCCACTTCAACATTCATCTTCTTTGGATTCAAACGGTGGCTTGTCTGGTTGAGAGTGACGGTGTGTTCTAGTTGTTGCATTGGCAATGACTGATTTTCTTCATTGATCCAATTATCCCACTCCCCTCCAAGATACGATTTATGATCGTGTTTCATTCGGATTGATGGAATATTTTTCAACTTGATATTCTCATGATCCCTTGCTTCATCTCGCCTTTTCTTGCAGCTATAAAATTGTCGAGAAGCATTCTCGAACTCTTCCTCGTAAGATTTTTCTTCTTTCATAAGACCCCTTCGAGGACGCCTAATTGACTGAAGAAAATTCTGATCCGGTCTCCGTTGAGATTGCTCAATTAAATCTAACCTCTCATGAATAGGCTTAAACGCATTCTTTATGATTCTCCGCAGCTCTTCTACCATATATGTAGGCAAATCGACTCCAGTCATACTCCTGAAGAATTCCTAGGACTTTATCAATTCGTCGCTGAACAGGTCAGCCAACTTCAACCCTTCGTTTTAAGCATCAAACGTCCTCCAATCGTATTTTGCCCAGAAATACGACTTCTTCGTCTTCGAAAGAGCTTTCTGTGGCCACCTATTTCGCCTTAATCCGAGCTCTGTACAGAAAGTTATGGCCGTTTTTCGGAGACTGCCAGAACTTGATTTCCTGCGAAAATCTGGATACGAAACGCGGCTCTGATACCAAATGATATGATCCTGGCCGATCAAATCGAACACAACGCACGCGGAAGACTGAACTGGAACGGAAAGGATGGAAATCCCAAAACCTCTGAATCTAACCCACGGAATGATTTAGGCGAACGGATCCCTAAACCCCAACGTGCAGTTGACGCAGCAACTCGGGGACGCAGAATGACACCCGACGAGGGTTGGTTGATCTCGCCGTTACGTCGATAAATTGAATTAGTCTTGGAAAAATCAAGAAGAATTCGAAACTCTCAAGAGAGAATAAAAACTCACAATTTGATTAAAGGTAGGCTGAAAATTCGTCCAACACATAGTAGCCTTATATATAGGCACAACTAAACCTAGTCTAATAAGGAAACAATTTAAAAACAAGCCCTAATAGGCCAAACAAGGCCCTTACTTTAAAAATCCGAAAATTAACAAGGCCCTAACTAATGGGCTGCGAAATAAAGCTAAGTAAATAAAAATTGAAGTCTTTCACACTTCGGCCCACTCGCACGTAATAAGATTAATCAAACACGGGCTCAATTCGCCAACTCCACAATCTCCAATTGGCTTCTTGATCAACTCTTGCTTCCAAACTTCTTCAACTAAGATCATCAAGCTCTCCTTGAACTTCTTGGCTCGAGCTCTTGTAACTGGACCAACAGGAACATGCACCGGGTCTTGCACCAACGAACCTTGGGCTGCATCACTTATGGTCCGAACAATGAGTCAACTGATGAGAAAAAAGGAATTACATAAAAGGTGCCATGAGACGAATAATGTGGCTATATGCTATATTATGAGTATAATGTCACAAGCCTTGTAGCTCCAACATCAGGGCATGGACGATGCTATTAGCATCATGCTGAATCTCAAGAAAGTGTTCGGAGAGTCGGACTGAGCTGCTCATTTAAATTTGATGAGAGTAATCTTGTTATTTTTATGAGTGAGCACAGCTCAGTGCACGAGCATGTCATGCAAAGTTTGACGAACTTGACTTGCTCAGTGGGAGTATCGACGGTGAGGCAAAAGTCGATATTATCCTAAACTCTCTTCCCATGTCTTTTAATCAAGAACTTTCGCCTCAACGCTGTTATGAGCAAGATGGATAATACTCTTTTTGAGTTGTTGAATGCTCTAGTAACGAATAAGGAAGTTGTGGGAAAAAGATGTGCAAGCACTTGTTATTGCCAAAGGATGGTCATCTTCGTCGTCAAAAGACAGGAAGAAGAAGGGTCCAAGGGGTAAGAAAGACAAGGGAAATAGTGGGAGTAGTGGTGTGATAAGATTGAGTATTGGAGATTTTTTCTTTCATTACTCAAGGCAAAGGGTTAAGTTACTTCACTTGCTATAGTAACTGAGACATATCAACTCATTTTCTACTCAGTTGTGAGTAGTGGATTGTAATACCCGGGCTTTTGATGATGTGTTTAATTGCTTGAGTTTGAGTGATTAGGGTATAGATCCCTTGTTTGATTACTTTGTAAAGAGATGAGGAGTTATATGAAGTTTTCTTGTTATTTTTTTTTAAGATGTTGAGATGTTCTTTCGATGACGTGAGGATGATGTGGGATTTTATATCCGTATTTGAGTTTGAGTATTTGAATAATTCGAGATAATTATTTGAATAAGAACGATGAACTCGGAAGTGAAATCTGAGTCCGTTAAGACGTTTTTGAAATTTTTGACTTTTTGATGATGAATAGTAAAATACTGCTATTTCGTCTTTTTGTCGACTTTCAAAATCTTACGTGCACGTCGTCGAGAAATATTCTTAGTTTTTCGATACGAGTCCAATAATGAAAGTTTTTATTTTTGGACGACGAGTGAATAGTAAATTGGGATTTCTCGATAAACGTGTAGATCTCGTTTATCAGAATTTCGAGAACGAGCTTATATTTTCTATATTTATATAGAATTACGAGTGTAATAAAAGTGAGTAGGAGTTGAGAGGGCGAGTAACGAAGAGTATGGGTAGTTAGTCGTTAAAACGAGACGAGATGAAACGAGATATTTAACGACTAAATATCTAGGCCTACCCTACCAAAACCACCCCCCAACCGCCCACTACCCTTAACTCACGCAGCCCACACACACAATTCACGCAGCACACACACAAACACACTAAACACACACTATTTTCACGCCAAACACCATTGTTGAGAAGCTTGAGCTTTTGAGCTCCGTTTTGAGCACCGAGACGAGCGCCGATCATCTTTTCGATCACGTATCTAAGTAGGTAAGATCTCTACCTACGTTTTGATGGTTTTCTTTTCGATTTTCGTCGGCGTCGAAAAACGTCGATTCTCGACTTTATTTTGAAACGACGTCGGATCGTCGTGAAATTTTAGTATGTTGTTCTTGGGTAGATGTTGAGCATGTTTAATGAAGAGAGTAAAACGGAACGAACCGTAGCTATGAAACTCATGAGGGCAGCCCCGTTTTTCGTCCGTTAGCTTGTCTTTCGATTTTTGTTTGATCGTTTTGACTTGATATTTGTGCTTAGGGGCATGCTAGGATAGATATATCTTAAATTCGTATTTTTCCAAGCACGAAAATTTTATAAGTTTTTAGAGTATGATTATTTAAATTCGTGAAGTTTGGGACGTTGCATGATGAATATTATTGCGTATATGTGTTCTACGATATCACATGAGCATTCTAGATTAATTTTGGAATTTTCGAGAAATGTTAGAAACGAGAAGCATGAGGACCGAATGGTTTGATGCCCGGATGTGAATATTTGATTTTTATTTGAATGACTTGAGTTTATATATGTGTTTATATTTATTAAATATTGCACGTATAATTTACTTAGATTAATTTGAACACCGAGGTTCAAATTTGATGAAGGCCGCGAGTCATAAGGCCAGAGACGAGCGATGCTCGATTTTAATTGAGTTAATTTGAGTATGCCAATGTGTTTAGAATAATTAAAAATATTTGTATTTAAATTTTGGAATTTATTTCCATTAAATACAAATTTTCTAATTATTCGATGATTTATTAAGTTGAGATATGTGGAGTATGTGAAGTCATGTGAGTGAACTAGCACTGCATATGAGTTAATGCTATGTTAGTAAGACTATATGAATTATTTGAGTATTTATGAGATGAGCATGATTAGTAAGTTATTGAGTTTTTTGAATTGCATGAGAAATGCATATAAAATGGCTAAGTATGAGAAATTAGCATGGATTAGATTTATTAGTTTAAATGAGATAAATAAATTAGAGAAGCATGTTAATTAATTAAAGTTGGAATTTAGTATTTAATTACAAAGTCCGAGATTTAATCGAGAATTATGAGCATGTTAAATTGTTAAGATATAATTTATTATTTGAGTTTGATATCGATTATGTGTCTAAATGGAGTGAGTGTGAGAGTTATGATTAACGCACATAAATGTTGGTATCTGACACTCGAACAATTGGTTTAAGTCGAGAGACGAGTTCACGTAGTGAGATTCACGCGTTGAAATCTCGTGGCTGACAATATGTATGAATAGGTCATGCCGAAATTTTTAGTGAATACTTTGATATATCATCAAATAATCATTATAATTTCTTAGTGAAATTAGGATTTGAGCATAGTCAAAAGAGAGATGAACATTAGAGATACTAATGTTTCATAAAAGAGATTAGATTATTAATCGAGTTTTCTTTAATAACTTCTCACTGATTCTTCATAACGATGAAGGTCCTTTTGGGAAGTAACGACTTGAGGGAGAGAGTGACGTTACTCATTGATACAGAGACACAACGAGGTGGGCTTTCTTAAACACGTATATAGAGATCCCCTGCATGCAGGCCTCTTATACGAAATGAAACGAATGACGTGATATAATTGTTAAGTTTCGATTTTATGAAAATGATCAAATGATGAATGGTTCTTTATGAAATGAAATGAAATGAAATGAAATTATGGAAATTATTATATGAAGGATGTTATATTGAAGTTATTGCATTGCCAAAATTTTGATGTTTTGGTATGTTATCTATCTGCTTGAGATGAAGAATTCGGTCCTATGCTAGTGTAGATACTAGTAAGGATTTGTGTACACTGAGGTGGTCGTGAGTCATCGAGCGGGTTGGCCGATCACAGTGCTGCAGAGGGAGGCCTCCCTCTCAGTACTTGATGTTATAACAGATATGATACATACTTGATGAGAAAAGTCTACGCAGACAACTTTGAGGAAATAAAAATGAGTTTAGCTAATACAGGGCCTTTCTACAAATTCCTTGTATTATGCATATGAAATGGCAATGACAATATTTATAGCTTTATAAGAATGAGATGCTTGGCATGTGTTCACTGAGTGCTTTTGTACTCAGCCCTGCATATGTTTTCTAAATGTGCAGGTTGAGCTGATGTGGTGATGGTGCTGCAATGAGCGGAGTCTCCAGGGTTGTTAATAAATAGTTAACCTGTCTAGAATATGTCTTCATACATATGTCTAGCTACTTTCCGCTGCAAGATGTTGTTGATGTTATAGTATGTTATGTCATACTTTGAGTCTTAAGAGAATGGTTTCATATGATGTATAACTTGATTAATAATATTAATTAAGCTTTATGTTGTCTTTCATAGACTGTTGAAATGAGTATCAATGAGAAATTATGACGAGTTTTCTTATGTTGAGTAAGTTTTACGGTTCCAAATGACGCCCCTTTCTTCCCCTTATTCTTTAACCCCATCCCTAGTCGTAGATCACTCGACTTAACTATCCTTAGTTAGGGCGGGCTGCGACATGGATAACGAGTGAAACTGATAATAATTGTTGCACCTTGCATGGCTTTTAGGCTGACAAGGAAGCTGAGAAGTGATAAGATGATTGTCTTCATAGGCAACACAACTAGAGTCACAGTTGTTGCAATTGGAGACTGGTCTTTAAATACTAAAGACATAGTTTAGTTTTTTTGAGAGTTCCTTATCATGTTCCAAAATTTTGAATAGATGGATCTTATGTCATTTTTTATAGTAAGTGTTTCTATCACAAGAAATGACAAAGTTGTCTATTCTGGTATTTTTGAACATCTCTCTTCATACTATAACTTGTCTACAAATTACCTTTATATTGCATTTACATCATCGAACAAAAGAAAGAGAAAAGTTAAGGCTAATCTCTCATGAGGATCTTACACATATATTGATACCCTAGATTAGGTTACATCTATCTTAAAGGATCCAAAGGCTCGTGTCTAAATAGTACATTGGATTCAATCCATGTTGTACCATTTGGAACCTGCGAATCCTGTATAGAGGAAAAGATGGAGATCGGGTCATTCATGGCAAAGGGGATAAAGGGCCAATAATGTGTTAGGAATGATCTTTTCTAATTCATTGTCAGTGTTTGGGATTCCAACCCAGTTTACTACACCGTGTAATCCCTATATAAGATGGTGTGGTGGAGAGAAGAAATAGGTTACTCTTGGAAAAATATGTCCGATGATGAGTTATGCATCTTTGCAATTAGTCCTAAAGAATTAGAAGGTGGTTATTAGCAATGACACACGATTCTTAGAAGTGGACTATGGGAATAATCACTAATCCAAGTCATATAGTGTGCTTCAAGAAATTGAACACATTAGACAGGCGATTCCATCACCCAAGCCAAGTGTGCAAGAGTTTTGTACCACAAGACACTGCACGCACTGTTGACACACATGTGCCACCACAGATCCATTGTAGTGGGAGGGTTGTGGGACAACCCGATCGATTTATGTTCTTAGGAGAATCTTTGGATTCAGTCCCTGGTAGTGAATATAAGATAATCGACCCAGATATCTACTTGGAATTAGTGGGAGACGAGAATGTAGTTTCTTGGCACACCTCAATGGAGCAATCCATTAAGAATATGGGTGTATACTAGAAAATCTTGCTACCAGGAGGCAGTAAAGCCTTAGGTTGTAAGTGAGTATACAAGATAATGACAGGCCCGAATGAGCAAGGTCGTAGCTTTCGAAGCTAGACTGGTGGCGAAAGGTTATGCCCAGTGTAAGGGTATAGGTTATGATGATATTTTCGCCAGTGCCATGCTCAGAACATTCAGATCATTTTACTCATAGCAGCTCACTTAAACCATCGAGGTCTGGCAAATGGATGTCATTTATATTACCTTGAAAAAGGTAAGGACATCCATGTGCAACAACCTGAAAGTTACGTGAGGGAGGGAGAGAAACATCTCGTGTCAATCGCTCTCGTGTCATCGGTGATGTGGTTTATCTTGCATTTTTATGTAGATAATATCCTCCTAATTGGCGACAATATGGAGCTATTGTCAAGACATAAAGTAATGGTTATCCGAACAGTCTCAGATGAAAGACTAAAGAGGTACAGTATACGTCTCTGTGATCAAGGTTATAAGGGATCACTAGAAAATGATGTTGGGCTTATCTCGAGTGTCTTACATTGATACTGTGAATGCTCGTTTTAGTATAAATACCGCCAAGAAAGGATTGCTACCTTTTAGATGTGGCGTTCCTTTATCTAAAGACTATGTCTTAAGATGCCTATTAAGGTTGAGGAAATGAAGGCAGTATTCTACGTTTCCGCAGTAGATAGCTTCATGTATGGATTGCTATCTACGAGATCTTATATTTGCTATGCAGTTAGCATGGTTGTAAGATATCAGTATTGTCACAGCCCACTATCCCAATGACGGGTTAACCGGGGTTATGACTTGGGGTGAACAATAAGAAACGAAAATTAAAGGGGATTTACTAAATAACCAACATTAATAACAACAACTAGTGGTATATATATAACCACTTGGGTAATTAACAAACGAGCCAGCCATAACGACTAAACCCCAAATGAAAGTTAAACAAGATAATGTAGTAATAAGTTCAAGTAGAAACGATAAATAAGTCAGAGTGTTTGCAGCGGAAAAACGTGTGAGTTATGCATATGGAGATGCATACTCAAGGTTTCATTACATAAACATCAAAAGAGAAATCCGCTCAACACCGATCCATTCCATCGCCTGCTCAACCTACACATTTAGAAATACATGCAGGGCTGAGTATAAAAATACTCAGTGACATAAGCCGAAAATACAACATGCATACATATATAAATTGAACTGCCATAACAGTAACACACAGGGGTTTTCATAACTGACCTGCGCTTACTAAAACATTTCGTTCATTTTCATAAAGGTGGATGCATCCCATTTTCAGTCTATATGATCCATATCTGCCCTTTCTATCACGCGCCGGGAAGGAGGCCTCCTTACCACGGACGCCAAGACCGGTCGCAAGCGACTCGCGATCTCCATGAGTGTACACGTTAACCCTAGCTAGCGACCTTTGTCTAGCATAGGATCCCAATTGGATTTCCTTTAAAGTTGGCGAACCAACACAGATAGGATACATATAAAAACATAAACATTTTGGCAGTCAATCATTTCATAAACATTTCATTTTCATAACATTTTCATTTTCATAAAGGGCATTAAACATATAAGCATTTCATAAGAACTGAATAAATAGTCAAAACATATCATGCATATATATTCGCATATGAGGCCTACGTCACGCAGGGGATCTCTATATACGTAATAATAAAATAATGCCCACCTTAACGTTCTTATAGCTGGTGTGGAGTCACTTCTTTTTCAGCTTCGTTTCTGTTGCCCGGACCTTCATTAATGAAGAGTCGATAAGTTCGTGAAGAAATTGTCATAAGACAAAGTCTAATTCTACGTGCCTAGGTATCTTTTAATGTTTTAGGGTTCTAGCATCCATATTAATCTCGTTTCATTCAATCAATAAAATGTAACCAATTATCATGTAACTATCATATAGGTTCGAACCCATTTGTTCGAACATCAACATGTACATAATCCATAACCTCCCTCTACACCCGTCATTTAGTCAAGTACTCCAATAATTAAGAACAAGCTATATATTATCACCCTGAAAATTTAATCATTATAAATCATGCTTTCTCATACTTCGCACATTTTCATCACTTAAATAAATAAATCATTTATAAACACATGCTTAGCAATTTAATATCTCAATTAAATCCCAAGCTCATTTGATAAAGTAAATCATATACTTAATCATTCTATAACACAATTCCACATTTTTTTTATCATGTAAATAAATAAGAAATTCCATTATTCATTTATAAATAATAAAACATTTTAAAATCCATTGAGATGAAATAAAACATTTTAACCATTTAAAAAAAAATCCATACTCGTAAGCTTTGAAAATAATTTTATCATATAATAAATGAGGGCTTAATCTCAAAATATTCATTTTAAAGTCCATCAATAAATTTATATAAAAGAACGGACTTCATTTAAAATAAATAGTCCCATCTTTCAATATTAAAAATTAAATCAAGAGATTTAAATTCACTAAAATAATTTAGTGAAAATTCAAACATTTTTAAAAGAAATAAAGCCAAAATTTCGTAGGCTTTATTATTCAATTAACAGTCCAAAATTAATTAAAATTGGGCCCAATCAATTAAATAAAAAAAATACCCATCAGCTTTTAAAATAAAATGGGCCCAGTACATTTTATTAAATAAAAATCGGCCCATTCATATTAGAGGGCTTAAGCCCAATTTAAAACCCTATCCCTAACATACATATACACACATAACACACAAACACACACATAACACACAACATCAGCCCTCCCCCTTTTCTCTCTCGGCTCTCTCGCCCCTCTGCTCAGTCGAGTGCGGCGCGCCGAGCGTCTCCCTTCCCTCTCTCATTCTCTCTGTTCTCTTTCGTCCGCCCCTATCTCTCTATTCTTTCTCCCTCGCCGGTAATCGATGCATGCGCCGCCTTGATGACCACAGTCGCCGCCTCGCCGTGAAGGAGCTCGGCCGCCGCCAGTCTGGTCTTCCTCCTTCGGCCTCTGCTCAGAAAAGGGCGCGGGGTAGCCTCCTCTCCATCCCCTCGTCTGGAACAGGGCATCTGCCCTCTCCGCCATAGGGAGCGCACGGCCGCCTCGTCCGTCTTCTTTCGTCGCCGGACTCACAGGTAAGCCCTAGCTTCTTCTCCCTTCATTTTTTTCTCTTTTTCTTCTTCCTCGTTTCTCTTTTCTTTAACCTAATCTCTCCCCCTCTCCCCTCCTCTCTCGTTTCTAACAGCAAAAGGAAAAAGGCGGCGGCTGCCGCCGCGCCACCTCCGGCCGTGAGCAGCCGCCGGCTGCTCTCACCCCCATCACTTCGTTCCCGAACAGACACAAGACAAAGTACAAGAACCCCCAAATTTTCAGTCCAGAAAACACACATAAAGCGATGTTAGGGTTTTTCCCAAAACTGTTCTTTCATCAATTCATTCTTGTTTATTCTCTAAAAATCAAATTTTGTACTTGTAATAGATTAGAGAATATAGTAAAATGTGTGCGTGTGTATTATTCTGTTCTTCTTTTCTTAACAAAATCAATTCTTTGGAACCTTGTAACTGTAATAGTTAGGAAAATATAGTGATTATGCGTATGTGTGTATTTATTGCTGCTTTGATGCTTGATTTAGAATTAACTAAAAAAAATATATAAAGAGAAATTTGGAGTAACCTCGATGTAGCTGATATTTGGTGTCTAGCTGGAATCTGTGAATTATAATTCAAGCATAAGAACGTATAGCTTGGATCAGAATGTTAGAAACTGAAAATTAATGGAGTATTAAAGCAAGTTTTACCTCTTGAGGTTTACTGTAAGAGCTTTGAATGAAGTCAATCTCTTCTTTGGCTATTGAAGAACTAAGGAGGAATGGGAGGAATGTTGGCTGCTGATTTTGGTTAAATAAAAGTAAGTTGCATGTTGAGATGTTAAAGGTGTAGAAGATGGCCGGCAAAAGGAATGGGCTGATCTGGAGAAAGTGTAAAGAATCTCTTTATTTAGTGGAATGGTTGGCATATGATGAGTGTTTCCAACACCATCAATTTATTTAAGAGTAAGATGGATGTGGAAATGAAAAGTATGTGTAGGTGCTAGATGAATGTGATGAATAAAATCCTTATTCTGTATTTGTAATACTAATTTCGGGTTCCCATATAACGAAGCTTCGTTATAACTCTCTATAAATTACATATTTTATAACTCGTTTTATAAGTCGAAAATTAATTACGACTTCAAGTAAATAATAGAAATACTATTTCTATCGTATATAAATTAAATAACATGACTTTGCTAAGTCAGTTATAATCCGAAATAATAATTATTGACTACTCAATAATCCTTTAAATCTCAAACGGATTCAAATAATAATAAGAATTTAGCACATCAAAACACATATATAACAATTAAATCACATCAGATAAATCAAATCAGTTTTATTATTAATGGATGCCGAACCCTAATTATTAAGTCTTTAATCAGTGATTAAAAATTGGGATATGACATACTATCCCCCTTAAAATAAATTTCGTCCCGAAATTTGTACCTCAGGAAATAATTCTGGGTATTTCTCCTTCATGCTAGACTCGAGTTCCCATGTCGCCTCTTCTTGATCATGGTGCTTCCAAAGGACTTTTACTAAGGGTATCGACTTATTCCTTAGTACTTGAACCTTCCGATCTAGAATAGATTCGGGTCTCTCTTCATAGCTCATATCTGGGCTTAGGATAACGTCGTCCCTTTGGATCACGTGTTTTGGATCATAAACATATTTTCTCAACTGCGACACATGAAACACATTATGCACATTCCCAAGGCTTGGCGGCAACGCCAGCCTGTAAGCTACCGGGCCCACCCTTTCTAGGATCTCATAGGGCCCTATAAAACGGGGTCTAAGCTTACCCTTTACGCCAAATCTTGTAATTCCTTTAGAGGGAGAAACCTTCAGAAAGACTTTATCCTCACACTCAAACTGCAAGTTGGTTCGTCGTTTGTCGGCATAAGACTTCTGTCTATCTTGGGCTTCTTTAATACGCTGTCGAATCTGACGGACGATCTCGATCATCTCGCCTACTGTATCTAGCCCCAAGATTCTTCTTTCGCCGACTTCATCCCAGTAAAGCGGCGATCTACATTTCTTCCCGTATAACGCCTCATAAGGTGCCATGGCGATAGTTGCTTGATAGCTGTTGTTGTAAGCAAATTCGATTAGTGGCAACACACGCTCCCAATCTTCTCCTCTATCTAGCACAACAGTCCTTAACATATCTTCTAGCGTTTGAATTGTCCTTTCGGACTGACCGTCGGTCTGCGGGTGGAAAGCTGTGCTGAAATTCAACCTTGTTCCCAATTCCTTCTGCAAGCTTATCCAGAATCTGGAGGTAAACTTAGAGTCTCTGTCGGACGTGATTGTCTTTGGCACCCCGTGTAAACGCACGATCTCCTTGATGTAGAGTTGGGCTAACTTATCTGATCTATACGTGATAGGGATAGGCAGAAAGTGTGCGCTCTTCGTGAGTCTGTCAATGATGACCCATATTGCCGTGTTACCTCGTCTTGTTTTTGGCAATCCTGTAACAAAGTCCATTGCAATATCGTCCCACTTCCATTCTGGAATTTCCAAAGGTTGTAGCTCGCCGTAAGGTCGTTGGTGTAAAGCCTTTACTTGCTGGCAAACTAGACACTTTTCGACGAATAAAGCCACGTCTCGTTTCATTCCTTCCCACCAGAAATTCTCTTTTAGATCTTGATACATCTTAGTGCTTCCCGGGTGGGCGACATAAGGAGTGTCATGGGCTTCACTCATGATCTTGTTCTTGAGTTCCTCGTCATGAGGGATGCATATTCTCCTCTCAAAGAAAATAGCATTATCGGCTTCTTCGTGGTAGTTCTTAAGATTTCCTTCTCTTATCTTAGCTCGTAATTTCTCCAATTTATCATCCTTCCTTTGAGCTTCTACCACCAATTTCCTCAAATTCGGTATAATCGCGACCACCCCCGCTATTGTAGCAGGTGGGTTTATCACCTCTAATTTCATCCTATCAAAATCTCGTATGAGCTCTTCTTCCTTTGTAAGGATGTATCCCAGTTTCAATGGGACCTTGCGGCTCAATGCGTCGGCTACTACATTGGCCTTCCCCGGGTGATAATTTATACCACAGTCATAATCTTTTACTAATTCGAGCCACCTTCGCTGTCTCATGTTGAGATCGTTTTGCTCGAAGAAGTACTTCAGACTTTTGTGATCGGTGTAAATCTCACACCTGACACCATATAGATGATGTCTCCAAATTTTTAGTGCGTGCACTACCGCCGCTAGTTCAAGATCATGGGTCGGATAATTCAATTCGTGTGGCCTAAGTTGCCGCGATGCATATGCAATCACTTTGCCTTCCTGCATCAAAACGCATCCTAGTCCGTTCTTTGATGCATCCGTGTAGACCACATACTCCTTGTCTGGTTCCGGAATTGTTAGCACTGGCGCTGTAGTTAGCTTTTCCTTGAGCAGCTGAAAACTTTCTTCACACTCGTTAGTCCATGTGTATTTAATTCCCTTTCGGAGCAATTGCGTCATCGGCCTTGCTATCTTGGAAAATCCCTCAATGAATCTTCGATAGTAGCCAGCCAATCCCAAGAAACTTCTGATCTCGTTTGGGGTAGTTGGCGACTTCCATCCTTGTACTGCTTCCACTTTGGCGGGGTCCACCTTAATACCTTCTGAAGATACAATATGTCCCAGAAATGTAACTTATTTGAGCCAAAACTCACATTTGTTGAATTTGGCATAAAGGCGTTCATCCCTAAGAGTTTGCAAAACAGTTCTCAGATCTTCCCTGTGTTTTTCTTCATTCTTGGAGTAAATGAGGATATCGTCAATAAACACCAAGACGAATTTATCCAAATAAGGATGAAATACTCTGTTCATGAGGTCCATGAACACAGCTGGTGCATTTGTTAGTCCGAACGGTACAACTACGAACTCGTAGTGACCATATCTTGTTCGGAAAGCCGTTTTGGGTATATCTTCATGTCTAACCTTTAACTGATGATACCCAGACTTCAAATCGATTTTGGAGAAAACACTCGCGCCCTTGAGTTGGTCGAATAAATCATCAATTCTGGGCAATGGATACTTGTTCTTAAGCGTTAGCTTGTTCAGCTCTCGATAATCGATGCACAATCTCAAGGTTCCATCTTTCTTCTTGACAAACAGCACCGGCGCTCCCCATGGGGACACACTAGGCCTGATGAAGCCTAGGTCCAGCAACTCTTGTAACTGGATTTTCAACTCTTCCAATTCCTTCGGGCCCATTCTGTACGGTGCTTTTGATACCTGATATGATCCTTGCCGACCAATCGAACACAACGCACGCGGAAGACTGAACTGGAACGGAAAGGGTGGAAATCCCAAAACCTCTGAATCTAACCCACGGAATGATTTAGGCGAACGGATCCCTAAACCCCAACGTGCAGTTGACGCAGCAACTCGGGGACGCTGAATGACACCCGACGAGGGTTGGTTGTTCTCGCCGTTACGTCGATAAATTGAATTCGTCTTGGAAAAATCAAGAAGAATTCGAAACTCTCAAGAGAGAATAAAAACTCACAATTTGATTAAAGGTAGGCTGAAAATTTCGTCCAACACAAAGCCTTATATATAGGCAAAGTAAAGACTAAACCTAACTTGACTAACAAGCAAAAAGAAGCCCTAATTTCGAAATTCACAAGGCTGCCAAACAAGGCCCTTATTAATTCGAAAATAACAAAGCCCTTTAAACTAATGGGCTGCGAAAATAACAAGACTGAAATAAATAAATGAAGTCTTCAAAATAATTAAAATCTTCAAGCTTCGGCCCACTCGCATGTAATGAGATTAATTAAGCACGGGCTCAATTCGCCAACTCCAATGGGTCTCTTCATCAACTCTTGAGCCCACACTTCTTGAACTAAGCTCATCAAGCTCTCCTTGAACTTCTTGGCTCGTACTCTTGTAACCGGACCAACAGGAACATGCACCGGGTCTTGCACCAACGAACCTTGGGCTGCATCAATACCGGCGCCGCTCCTGGCTCTAGATCGATGGTGAATTCTACTTGTCTGTCAGGTGGTAATCCTGGCAAATTTTCTGGGAAAACATCTTGAAAATCCCGCACGATCTCTACATCTTCCATTGTCTTTTCGGTCTCAATTCCCCCGTTCAGGTATACGAGGAAGGCTTGGCAGTCTTTCTTGTTCATCATCTTCCTTGCCTGTAAAGCTGAAATAGTCGGCACTCTGCTCCTCCTGCATATTCCGTGGAAACTCAAAGCGTCCCTTCCTGGAAAGTTGAAAGCGATTCTCCGCTCTTGGCATAATATCGTGGCATAGTTCTCCGCTAGCCAGTCCATCCCCAGGATTATATCAACGTCCTCCATCGATATGACGTGCAAGTTGTTCGCTATGACCTTAAACGATCCTATGGTCAGTTCTAGGTTCAAGCAAGCATGTGTTACTACTGTCGTCCCTCCTATTGGTGAAGAAATTCTCAAGTCCTGATTAGTCTTTTCAGGTTGGAGCTTTAAAGTTTTTATGCATGCACTTGCAATAAAAGAATGCGAGGCACCCGTGTCAAACAGAAGTATAACAGGTGTGTCGAGTAATGTGCCCATACCTGCCAAATTCCCTTGGTTGTTTCCTTGCTTATTCTTGTGCAAGGCATAGGCTCTTGCCTGTGGAATTTGCGGTGGACGTGCCGCAGGTCGATACTGCTGCTGTGGTGGTGGGTAGAGTAACTGTTGGCCTTGGATAGCCCTGAGTGGTTGTACTTGGCCCGGCTGATTCGGCCCTCTCATTCCTCCTTGTGGTTTTCCTTGGCAGTCTCTGGCAAAATGGCCCTTCTGGCCACACTTAAAGCAGGTATTGCTGCCAGCCAAGCATATGCCGTGATGTGACTTGGAGCATTTGGGACACAAAGGTGCCATGAGCTGGCCCTGATTGTTTCCAGCTGATCCTGGATTGACTGGTCGTCCTTGCCATTGCCCTTGTGGCATCATGTTTCCTTGCCATGGCCTCTTGTTATCTTGGTTGTTGTAGTAACCCCTATTATTGTTGTTGTTGCCATCCCATTTTCTCTTCCCACGATCGTTGTTTCCCGAAGCTTGAGTCTGGGTTGGGCGGTCTTCAGGCATGGCTGCTTCAACATCCAGGGCTCTGCTAAGTGCCTCAGAGTGGGTGAGATTACCATGACCAGCAAGCGCCATCTTGATCTCATGCCTAAGGCCTGAACGAAACTTCTCGGCCATCTTTTCATCAGTGTCGATCAGATGAGGGGCATAGCGAGACATGTCGCAGAAAGCGCGATCGTATTCAGTCACGGACATCTTGTTTTGTTTCAGATTGAAAAACTCTGTCTCTTTCTTCTTTCTGTAGCTCTTGGGAATGTATTTATCGTAGATCTCCGTCTTGAAGTCTTCCCAAGTCAGGTTTTCCAATTGTTCGAGGGTCATTGCCCTCTTCTTGGTTTCCCACCAAAAATCTGCCGACCCAGTTAGTTGGAATGCAACACAAGAGAGTCTCTCTTGGTCAGAACAGTAAAGAAAGTCGAAAATCCTTTCCATTGCTCTAATCCAGATTTCGGCATCAGTCGGGTTGCCGGTCCCGTTGAATGTTGGCGGGCTCTGTTTAAGAAAAAGTTCCTCAACCCTTCGTGGGGGTTCGTTTGCGGTTCCCACATTGTTTCTTGGGGCTCTTCTGGGAGGCATTCTGTGCTTCAAAGATAAAAGATCCTCAGTATATTCCTTACCTCAATTCATAACATATTCCTCTTGATTTAATCATGAAAGCATCATAACAAAACATCTAAATCCTTATTGATCACAAGAGGGTACTAGGACAACTCAACAATTGTAAGGCTCAATTCTTGAACGATATCAAAACAAAGTGGTGCAGAAAAATTTGTTGAGAAACTCAAACGAATAACCTGATGGTAGAAATGAGTAACTACTAGGTCGAACAAAATGATCTAGAGTAAAAACTCATCTGGCTTTTCAACCGAAAGTTGAAACACATGGGTTTTCAACCCAAAATACGTCTACTGATATTTGGATCATGTGGACTGGTTAGGTCCAACATCATCACCTTCCAGTCATACGGGAGACATCATCCCGAACTTAGAAAGCTGATGCAGCCCAAGGTTCGTTGGTGCAAGACCCGGTGCATGTTCCTGTTGGTCCGGTTACAAGAGCACGAGCCAAGAAGTTTAAGGAGAGCTTGATGAGCTTAGTTCAAGAAGTGTGGGCTCAAGAGTTGATGAAGAAACCCATTGGAGATGGTGGAGTCGGCCCAAGTCTAATTAATATCATTACATGCGAGTGGGCCGAAGCTTGAAGATGTGATTTATTTTGAAGACTTCTTTTATTTAGTTTAACTTTGTTATTTTCGCAGCCCATGAGTTATAGGGCCTTGTTATTTTCGGATTTATTTAGTAAGGGCCTTGTTTGGCTTATTAGGGCTTGTTTTTAAGTTGTTTCCTTATTAGATTAGGTTTAGCCTTTGCCTATATAAGGCTCCCTTGTGTTGGACGAAAATCAGCCTACCTTTAATCAAATTGTGAGTTTTTATTCTCTCTTGAGAGTTTCGAATTCTTCTTGATTTTTCCAAGACGAATTCAATTTATCGACGTAACGGCGAGATCAACCAACCCTCGTCGGGTGTCATTCAGCGTCCCCGAGTTGCTGCGTCAACTGCACGTTGGGGTTTAGGGATCCGTTCGCCTAAATCATTCCGTGGGTTAGATTCAGAGGTTTTGGGATTTCCATCCTTTCCGTTCCAGTTCAGTCTTCTGCTGTGATTCAATACCATATATCTTGGGTGGTCTGATTTACTCATAAACATTCACTCTTATACACATCTATCATCATACGACTTACACACATCCATACAATTCCATACATCATAAATTCGTTTGTTTCTTGAATTTTTACAGAACCTATACTTCGTTAGGGTCCAAAAAAAAAAAAAAAAAAAAAAAAAAAAAAAAAAAAAAAAAAAAAAAAAAAAAAAAAAAAAAAAAAAGAGTATAGAATTTCCGAAAATTTACTTACAGCATCTTGTTCCTATAGTTCACTGGCATCATAGTAGAGCCTTTTGGGGCAGTTTCTGCGTACATTTTTTTCCGATTTTCAATTATTTCTCTTTGTGTTTTCTGGAATCCTTGGGTAGTATAGAGCGTTTTGAGCCTATTTCTGCGCAGTACGTTTTGGGTTGTTCAGTCTGCGTTTCTGGTTGTTTTCGTCTTCGTTTGGGTGTTTCCCACCTTTTTGTGTCCGTTTAGTGTTGTTGGTGTGGTCTCTTGTGGGACGTTTCATTGAGTGCTCTCGTTGAGACAGTTTGGGCAATCTCGTTGGTACAGTTGGTCTTTGAGTTCCGTTGGTAGATTGAGGGAATTTGATTCTTTGAGAGAGAAATTGAGCGGAAAAAGGCACGAGAGAGTGAGATTATTAGAGTGAAAAAAGCCGTTGAATTGTGTGATACACGAGCGCTGAGTGATTTCATCTTGAGTGATACACGAGTGTTTGTGAGGTGGTGAGGTCCTTTTATTTTGTTTCACTAACCGTTTCTTGTTTTCTTTGTCACTATGTCTAAGAAAGATGAACAGGGTGCGGATTTGAGCGATAGCCCGGTTATGGATCCACAGTTAAAACTTGTGGTGGAGGCACTTCGCTCAGAATTTGGCAAGATGCTACACTCAGAAATCGAGGGAGTGTACGACAAGATCGAGCTGATGGAGCAGTCTCATTCTCGAGAGACCACTTTCACACGAGGAGGCCGACGCGGGCGAGGAGGCCGTGGTGGTGGAGGAGGTCGATTCCACCGTCAGTATGAGGAGCATGTAGATGATACAGGATTTGACGAAGAGGATGATGGCGGCAGAACGTGGCAAGATAACAATCTGGGCAACATCAAGATGAACGTTCCTCCCTTCCAAGGGAAGAATGACCCAGAATTGTATCTTGATTGGGAGAGAAAGGTGGAGCTTATGTTCGATTGCCACAACTATTCAGAGCTCAAGAAGGTGAAGTTGGCAGCAATTGAGTTCTCCGATTATGCACTTGTTTGGTGGGATCAGATGGTGACGAGTAGGAGGAGAAACAGTGAGCCACCTATTCAGACTTGGCAGGAGATGAAGGCTGTGATGAGGAAGCGTTTTGTGCCGAATCATTACTACCGCGAGCTTTTCAACAAGTTGCAAACTTTGAGGCAAGGCAGTCGGAGTGTGGATGAGTATTATAAAGAGATGGAGGTTGCCATGATTCGAGCCAATGTGGTGGAGGAGCGAGAGGCGACCATGGCGAGATTCTTGACTGGTTTGCATTGGGATATTCGTGATAAGGTGGAGTTGCAGCACTACGTTGAGTTGGAGGACATGGTTCACATGGCCATCAAGATCGAGAATCAACTCAAGAGGAGGGGCAACAACAGCAGCAACCAGCGCCAGAATCAGGGCAATTGGAGGCAATCGCAACCAGTTTCTAATGGTTCCTCGTCAAAAGGGAATCAATGGAAAAAGGAGGCACCGCCGAGAGAGGAGAAGAAGCCGTTCGTTAGGTCCCGACCCGAGGGATCCGGTGCAGCAAATCAGGGCATTTCGGCCGTTTCTGATGGTCGAAATCGAGATAAGAAGTGCTTCAAGTGCCAAGGCTTCGGGCATATTATGAGTGACTGCCCGAACAGGAGAATTATGATCATGAGAGATGACGGCGAAGTCGTGACGGATGGTGATGAGACCGATCCTGATATGCCAAAATTGGAGGGTGTAGATGATTCCGAGGATGAGGAGGAGTGTGAGGAGATTTTCGCGCCCAATGGACAACTTTTTGTAGCTAGGAGAGCCTTGAGTGTCCAAACTCAACCCAATGAGCGAGAGCAGCGGGAGAACCTCTTTCACACGAGATGTCTTGTTCAAGACAAGGTATGTAGTGTGATCATTGATGGCGGGAGTTGCACGAATGTGGCTAGTAGAGCCATGGTTGAGAGATTGGGGCTGACCACGGAGAAGCATTCCAAGCCGTATCGTTTGCAGTGGCTGAATGAGACAGGCGTCATCAAAGTGACGAAGCAAGTGAAGGTTCCGTTTCGCATTGGGAAGTATGAGGATGAGGTTGTGTGTGATGTGATCCCTATGCAAGCGAGCCACATCCTATTGGGGCGACCGTGGCAGTTTGATCGCCGTGTTATTCATGATGGCTTCACCAACAAATATTCATTTGAATACAAGCAGAAAAAGGTGTCCCTTGTTCCTCTTACTCCTAAACAAGTTTATGAGGATCAAGTGCAATTGCAAAAGGAGGCGGACAAGGTGAAGTCAAAGGAGCAGCCCATGGAGAAGAAGGAGAATGGGTTGATTCATAAGTCCTTTCTTGCTAGGGCTAGTGATTTGAAGTGGTGTGTACAGGAGGAGAGGCCGATTATGCTGTTGCGATATCAGGAGAACTTGGTTATTACTAACGATCTCTCTTCTCTACCCCCTTCTATTCGTTCTGTTTTGCAGGAGTTTGATGATGTTTTTCCCGACGATACACCTGCCGGTTTACCACCAATTCGAGGGATTGAGCATCAGATTGACTTTGTGCCCGGCGCTACACTGCCGAACCGACCAGCTTACCGAACCAATCCGGAGGAGACAAAGGAGTTGGAGAGGCAAATTGGCGAGTTATTGGCCAAAGGGCATGTGAGGGAGAGTTTGAGTCCTTGTGCGGTACCCGTTCTACTTGTACCAAAGAAGGACTCGTCTTTGAGGATGTGCTGTGATTGCCGAGCCATCAATAACATCACGGTAAAGTATCGCCATCCTATCCCTCGTTTAGATGATATGCTAGATGAGTTGCATGGTTCTTGTGTATTTTCTAAGATCGATTTGCGTAGTGGATACCATCAGATTAGGATTAAGGAAGGTGATGAATGGAAAACTGCTTTTAAGACAAAACTTGGTTTGTATGAGTGGTTAGTTATGCCTTTTGGTTTGACTAATGCGCCTAGTACGTTCATGCGTCTTATGAATCATGTTTTGCGTGCTTTCATTGGCAGATTTGTTGTTGTCTATTTTGATGATATCCTCATTTATAGCCAGAATCATGATGAGCATGTTGAACATTTGAGGTCTGTTATGGATGTGCTTCGAAAGGAAAAGTTGTTTGCTAACCTTAAGAAGTGCACTTTCGGTACGGACAAGCTTGTGTTTCTTGGTTTTGTTGTTAGTGCACAGGGTGTACAGGTTGATGATGAGAAGATACGAGCTATCCAAGAGTGGCCAACGCCAACGAACGTTGCAGCAGTTCGAAGCTTTCATGGACTTGCTAGCTTCTACAGGCGGTTCGTGCCTCATTTTAGCAGTGTTGCAGCACCTTTGACGGAAGTCATCAAGAAGAATGTGGAGTTTAAGTGGGGCAAGGCGCAAGAGGATGCTTTTCAGCAGTTGAAATACAAATTGACCCACGCCCCGGTATTATCTCTTCCTAATTTCTCCAAATCTTTTGAGATTGAATGTGATGCTTCTGGTGTTGGTATTGGTGCAGTGTTAATGCAAGAGAGACGACCCATAGCGTATTTCAGCGAGAAGCTCAACGGGGCGACGTTGAGTTATCCCACGTATGATAAGGAGCTGTACGCATTGGTGAGAGCTTTGCAAACGTGGCAGCACTACTTGTGGCCCAATGAGTTCGTCATTCACACGGATCACGAGTCGTTGAAACACTTGAAGGGGCAGCACAAGTTGAACAAGCGGCATGCGAGGTGGATGGAGTTCATTGAGACGTTTCCCTACGTCATCAAATACAAGCAAGGTAAAGAGAATGTGGTGGCTGATGCACTTTCTCGGAGGTATGCCTTGATCTCTACCTTAGATGCTAAGTTGCTTGGTTTTGAGTGTATCAAGAGTTTGTATGAGCATGATGATGATTTTGGTGAGATTTATCTAGCATGTGCGAGAGCTGCTCGTGGAGAGTATTTTAGGCATGATGACTATCTTTTTAGGAAGAATAAGTTATGTGTTCCTAAATGTTCTTTACGTGAGTTGTTATTGCTTGAGTCTCATGGTGGGGGCTTGATGGGACATTTTGGCATTGCTAAGACTTTATCTGTTCTGCATGAGCATTTCTTTTGGCCTCATATGAAACGTGATGTTGAGAGAATTTGTGGTCGATGTGTTACATGTAAACAAGCTAAGTCTAGGGTGAGTTCCCATGGATTGTATACACCATTGCCTATTCCTACAGCACCTTGGATTGATATTTCTATGGATTTTGTGTTAGGTTTGCCTAGGACTAAGCGTGGTCGAGATTCCATCTTTGTGGTTGTTGATCGATTTTCAAAGATGGCACATTTTATTCCATGTCATAAATCTGATGATGCTTCTCATGTAGCTGATCTATTCTTTAGAGAGATTGTTAGATTGCATGGCATGCCTAGGACTATTGTTTCTGATAGGGATTCGAAGTTCTTGAGCTACTTTTGGAAGACTTTGTGGTGTAAGTTGGGTACTAAACTTTTGTTTTCTACTACTTGTCATCCACAAACTGATGGTCAAACAGAGGTAGTGAATAGGACTTTGTCTACTTTGCTTAGAGCCATTATCAAGAAGAACATTAAGTCTTGGGAAGATTGTTTGCCTCATGTTGAGTTTGCTTATAATCGTTCTGTTCATTCTGCTACTCAATTTTCGCCATTTGAGATTGTGTATGGATTTAATCCTTTGACTCCATTGGATTTATCTCCCTTACCTGAGCATGAGTATACTAACCTTGATGGCAAGAAAAAGGCTGATTTTGTGAAGCAGATTCATGAGAAGGCAAGGCTGAATATTGAGAGGCGCACGAAGCAGTATGCCGAGCAAGCCAACAAAGGACGTCGCAAAGTAGTGTTTGAGCCCGGTGATTGGGTATGGCTGCACATGCGCAAGGAAAGGTTTCCATTGCAGCGGAGATCCAAGTTACTTCCTAGAGGCGACGGGCCATTTCAAGTGTTGGAGCGCATCAATGACAATGCCTACAAGTTGGACTTACCAGGTGAGTATAATGTGAGTGCTTCTTTTAATGTGACTGATTTGAGTCCTTTTGATGTAGGTGATGCTTTGGATTTGAGGACAAATCCTCTTCAAGAGGAGGGGAATGATGCAGCCCAAGGTTCGTTGGTGCAAGACCCGGTGCATGTTCCTGTTGGTCCGGTTACAAGAGCACGAGCCAAGAAGTTTAAGGAGAGCTTGATGAGCTTAGTTCAAGAAGTGTGGGCTCAAGAGTTGATGAAGAAACCCATTGGAGATGGTGGAGTCGGCCCAAGTCTAATTAATATCATTACATGCGAGTGGGCCGAAGCTTGAAGATGTGATTTATTTTGAAGACTTCTTTTATTTAGTTTAACTTTGTTATTTTCGCAGCCCATGAGTTATAGGGCCTTGTTATTTTCGGATTTATTTAGTAAGGGCCTTGTTTGGCTTATTAGGGCTTGTTTTTAAGTTGTTTCCTTATTAGATTAGGTTTAGCCTTTGCCTATATAAGGCTCCCTTGTGTTGGACGAAAATCAGCCTACCTTTAATCAAATTGTGAGTTTTTATTCTCTCTTGAGAGTTTCGAATTCTTCTTGATTTTTCCAAGACGAATTCAATTTATCGACGTAACGGCGAGATCAACCAACCCTCGTCGGGTGTCATTCAGCGTCCCCGAGTTGCTGCGTCAACTGCACGTTGGGGTTTAGGGATCCGTTCGCCTAAATCATTCCGTGGGTTAGATTCAGAGGTTTTGGGATTTCCATCCTTTCCGTTCCAGTTCAGTCTTCCGCGTGTGCTGTGTTCGATCGATCGGCAAGGATCGTATCAAAAGCCGTGGACAACTATTCATAATAATAAAACTCAAGTTCGTACTGGCAAACCAAAAGCTTAATTTAAAGTTCTATGTCCTATTGAACCCAAACCCCCACGTATAACATGTACACAAATATATACATATATATAGGCAAAGCATACTGTTCTTAAAATCTATCGTGTACTAAAAGTCGATTCGGTGTTCCATCGCGTGTGAACATTTGAACGTAGAGACTATGCTCAAACCCTTGATGCAGCGTTTGCCTTGAATTCGCCTTGTATCATCATCCCGTGTTTTTCCTTCAACGCGTACATGTCTTTTCATTCCTCTTTGTAGTTCAAAAGAACCATTGTTTTCTTGTGGGAGCTGAAATGCTCTAAGTTCTCTTTCATTCTTCTACATCATCACTTTAAGAATCTAGATTGTAGAGATATCCTACTAATCCAGCAGTCTATGTTCTTTTAGAATAGTGATCATGCAACTTATAGCAATCTATGTTTTCTGGGGAAAGCATGTGTCAATTCTCTATCATTCTTCTCTTATCATAACATCATAACTGCAATGATATGCCATGAAAGGCAAAACATTCAACATTTCAATGAAAGGCAAAACATTCAACATTTCATCATAGCATGCTCTTTACATAAACATCTTCATGAAACAGTTTAGAACGATAACATCTTTAAAACGTTGTAACTGCAGTTACCTTTTTCCTTGATTGAGCACGATGCAATGGAGTGTTGAGCGGTGTCGTATGATCCCACATATGTCAAGTGAATCAATCTAGACTTGGCTTTTTAGAATATGGTTTCTAGGGCCAGAGTAAACGAACTGCTCTGATAGCACTCTGTCACAGCCCACTATCCCAATGACGGGTTAACCGGGGTTATGACTTGGGGTGAACAATAAGAAACGAAAATTAAAGGGGATTTACTAAATAACCAACATTAATAACAACAACTAGTGGTATATATATAACCACTTGGGTAATTAACAAACGAGCCAGCCATAACGACTAAACCCCAAATGAAAGTTAAACAAGATAATGTAGTAATAAGTTCAAGTAGAAACGATAAATAAGTCAGAGTGTTTGCAGCGGAAAAACGTGTGAGTTATGCATATGGAGATGCATACTCAAGGTTTCATTACATAAACATCAAAAGAGAAATCCGCTCAACACCGATCCATTCCATCGCCTGCTCAACCTGCACATTTAGAAATACATGCAGGGCTGAGTATAAAAATACTCAGTGACATAAGCCGAAAATACAACATGCATACATATATAAATTGAACTGCCATAACAGTAACACACAGGGGTTTTCATAAATGACCTGCGCTTACTAAAACATTTCGTTCATTTTCATAAAGGTGGATGCATCCCATTTTCAGTCTATATGATCCATATCTGCCCTTTCTATCACGCGCCGGGAAGGAGGCCTCCTTACCACGGACGCCAAGACCGGTCGCAAGCGACTCGCGATCTCCATGAGTGTACACGTTAACCCTAGCTAGCGACCTTTGTCTAGCATAGGATCCCAATTGGATTTCCTTTAAAGTTGGCGAACCAACACAGATAGGATACATATAAAAACATAAACATTTTGGCAGTCAATCATTTCATAAACATTTCATTTTCATAACATTTTCATTTTCATAAAGGGCATTAAACATATAAGCATTTCATAAGAACTGAATACATAGTCAAAACATATCATGCATATATATTCGCATATGAGGCCTACGTCACGCAGGGGATCTCTATATACGTAATAATAAAATAATGCCCACCTTAACGTTCTTATAGCTGGCGTGGAGTCACTTCTTTTTCAGCTTCGTTTCTGTTGCCCGGACCTTCATTAATGAAGAGTCGATAAGTTCGTGAAGAAATTGTCATAAGACAAAGTCTAATTCTACGTGCCTAGGTATCTTTTAATGTTTTAGGGTTCTAGCATCCATATTAATCTCGTTTCATTCAATCAATAAAATGTAACCAATTATCATGTAACTATCATATAGGTTCGAACCCATTTGTTCGAACATCAACATGTACATAATCCATAACCTCCCTCTACACCCGTCATTTAGTCAAGTACTCCAATAATTAAGAACAAGCTATATATTATCACCCTGAAAATTTAATCATTATAAATCATGCTTTCTCATACTTCGCACATTTTCATCACTTAAATAAATAAATCATTTATAAACACATGCTTAGCAATTTAATATCTCAATTAAATCCCAAGCTCATTTGATAAAGTAAATCATATACTTAATCATTCTATAACACAATTCCACATTTTTTTTATCATGTAAATAAATAAGAAATTCCATTATTCATTTATAAATAATAAAACATTTTAAAATCCATTGAGATGAAATAAAACATTTTAACCATTTAAAAAAAAATCCATACTCGTAAGCTTTGAAAATAATTTTATCAAATAATAAATGAGGGCTTAATCTCAAAATATTCATTTTAAAGTCCATCAATAAATTTATATAAAAGAACGGACTTCATTTAAAATAAATAGTCCCATCTTTCAATATTAAAAATTAAATCAAGAGATTTAAATTCACTAAAATAATTTAGTGAAAATTCAAACATTTTTAAAAGAAATAAAGCCAAAATTTCGTAGGCTTTATTATTCAATTAACAGTCCAAAATTAATTAAAATTGGGCCCAATCAATTAAATAAAAAAAATACCCATCAGCTTTTAAAATAAAATGGGCCCAGTACATTTTATTAAATAAAAATCGGCCCATTCATATTAGAGGGCTTAAGCCCAATTTAAAACCCTATCCCTAACATACATATACACACATAACACACAAACACACACATAACACACAACATCAGCCCTCCCCCTTTTCTCTCTCGGCTCTCTCGCCCCTCTGCTCAGTCGAGTGCGGCGCCGCCTCCGGCGCGCCGCCTCGCCGAGCGTCTCCCTTCCCTCTCTCATTCTCTCTGTTCTCTTTCGTCCGCCCCTATCTCTCTGTTCTTTCTCCCTCGCCGGTAATCGATGCATGCGCCGCCTTGATGACCACAGCCGCCGCCTCGCCGTGAAGGAGCTCGGCCGCCGCCAGTCTGGTCTTCCTCCTTCGGCCTCTGCTCAGAAAAGGGCGCGGGGTAGCCTCCTCTCCATCCCCTCGTCTGGAACAGGGCATCTGCCCTCTCCGCCGTAGGGAGCGCACGGCCGCCTCCTCCGTCTTCTTTCGTCGCCGGACTCACAGGTAAGCCCTAGCTTCTTCTCCCTTCATTTTTTTCTCTTTTTCTTCTTCCTCGTTTCTCTTTT